>NC_044927.1:3931238-4084948 GCF_003576645.1 Ipomoea triloba | reverse complement strand
CCCCCCCCCCCCCCCCCCTCCCCCCATTCTATTTTTATTTGAATATACTGTAAAGCGAAACGAACAAATTTTCTAAAATTAGTATAGTAGCAAATACATTGTGGTATATTAATCCTGTTAGTCCACTCTAGTCCTTTCTAATTTCTAGTTGTAGAAAATTCACTAATTAATATAATGTTGCTCCACACAATTACAAAATGAACCAATCATGTGCATGCTTTGGTAACTAAGCCGCCAACAAGATTGTTAGCTTTCCACAAGAAACATCCATCTTGTTACCTAATACTCTTTCTACTAGTATCCACTAAGTAGAGTATCTTAATTTTAACAAGATTCAACCAAAGGTTAGTTGTTATGTTTCTTCAACTTGTGTAGACTCAAGATCTTGATGTAGCTTGCCTTGCCATTGAGTCCTTTGAGCTTATAAGAATGCTTGATAAGTTTTTTAGAATTTTGGACTTAGAACGTTCTCTCTCATGCATATTGCTAGTTGGTCTCTATTTTGCTTGAAGTCTTTAATTTCTATATACTTGTGTTTGAAAATACTAGTTTAAGAGGTAGATATTTCAAACATGAAGTTTAGCCCATGGTTAGTAACTAATGGTTGTCACCATGTTCCAATTTGTATGAGTCTTGGGACAAAACATCTCTTGAAAACTCGTTCAAAATTGTCCAAGTATTTTAGTCTAACAAAATGTCAGTGGGATTTCAAGAACCTACCAAACTTATCCACCTTCAGACCTTCCAAGTTTCATCTTAACACATTACTTTGAAGGTTTGATATCGAAGAAAATGATGCATGCTCATCATTTCTATCTATCCTACAAATTAAAGGTGCTCTTTGACTATACTTGAAGTTAAATATATATTATTCTAACCTTCATATCCTTAAAATGCTTCTTGTATACATACTTAAAGACAATAACCATTATAAGTTTAGATTGAGTCTTATTTGAACTCTAAACTAAATATATATAACTTATTCTCAATCTTATAAAGTTTCAAATGTATACACTATTAGTCTAGTTGAGAGACAAATGTAAAGTGTAAATTTGGGGGTGTAAACACTTGGGTGTGTAAGAGGCACTTTGTCTCAACACCAAATGTAGCTATAGCTTATTATAGTGACAACATTGACAACAAAAATATGAATTTATTGTGTCCTTTGCTACGAAGGGGTGAAGGTTGTAGAATTGTCACCAAGGATGATGGTACACAAGGAACCTATGAGACAAGGGGTCGGTGTCTTGTCTGACCCTAAGCTACGAAGGGTAGTTATTGTTTGTAAAAGTGTCATAACCACGGTGATGAGTGTGAACCCATCGATGGGGGGTGTTCATTGAGGATGGTTGTGGTGCCCACCAAAGAACAAGCAGCTCGAAGTGTGGAATTGAAAATCTTAAAGGGTGTGCCCTTAAGTAGTGGGGTAGGCATTGCCCAACCACTATAAATTTGGGACTCTTCTCTCCCTTCCTCCTTTACATTTAGTCATAGTTACGTTACCATTTAATTACCATTGCTTATAAATGCATAAAAATGAAGTTAAAGGATTTAATCACTTAAATCAACACAAAAATTTTTATAACCTAAGTAGGGTAGGTATTCGCAATTTGCATGATACAAAAGCTTATTTATTTAAGTTTCAATTAGATCTTATTTAAAAATAGAGGTCTCAGGACCTAGGAATGTAACTACACCAATGAGGGAGTACCCCTATCCAACACAAACATGATTAATCTGCATGTGGGGTTAAAACAACATAACTCCGAGTTAGGCCATCCCTATTAGTAAATTTTGGGGTGGTTTTTGAGAAAGTGAGGAGAGAGAAGAGATGAAGTATTTGCAGTAGTGAAGGTTTTTGGTCGGAAATGTGGAGCCTCCATGAAGATAATGTTGCGCAAGAACTGCGCGTAAGACGCTCTGTTTTTTTTTTTTTTTTTTTTGTTATCAATTTTTTTTCCTCTTCCTTTTCATTTTCTCTTTCCTAGTCATACGGGCAAAAACTCTTCAAAAACCTCAACTATTGAGAATAATGTCATTAATGATAATTTGTTTTAATAAAATTAGAATATTCTTTGTGGAATCTATGAAAGACAGCTCACCTACCATACCACAAGAGATTCTTCAAGATTCCTCTTACTACATTGCGGCTTCTTAATACCTGTGGGTATGTGCAGGCAAACCCACTTACTGCTAGCTTTGTCCCTTTCTTCCATTTCTTAATTGGCACCTTGCGACAAAACCTCGTGATTACAACTTCATTTTGGTTGTTTTCAAGACCACTATGCAAAAATGTTTTTTTCTAATGAATTAAAGGAGTTATGGAGCACTTTTATTTTTCTTGATTTTCGATTTAAGTTATTTCATATTTTATACCACTTGCTAAGAACCTAAGATGGTGTAGTAATAATAAAGTAATTAAAGAAAATGTTGTGGTTGATATCGGTTTGTCATAAAGAAATTAAAAATATTTAGTGATGATTTAAATTTAATATAATATAATTGTTGAAAACAATATGATATATGATATTTTTATTTTTTTATATTTAAGTATTTTTTAATTTAGTTTCCTTTTTACAAGATATTATAATTTATTATTCTAACTTTTGAATAAAGATTTAATACTTTTTTGTTAAAATTAATAGAATTATTGGTGAATCTAAAAGATCGATTTGGTCCCTTAGCTATATCAAAATTATCGATTTGGTCCTCGACTATTATCCATACCAAATTGAGTACTCAACTTTAAAAATTTTACTCAATTTCATCCTTCGACTATAATCCTATGACTCAAATTGACGGGAGGACGCAATTGGGTAAGATTTTTCAAAGTTGAGGACTTAATTTAATAAGGATGATAATCGATGATCAAATTAGTAATTTCGCTATATTCAAATAACCAAATTGAGAATTTCGTTGTAGTCAAGTTACCAATTATCGATCATTAACTGATCTAAAAACTTGCTTGAGAGACTTGGTGCTAAAGGCCCCTTTTGGTTTGGAAGGTTTGCCCGATAAAATAGAGTAGTATTTAACCATCTAACTATCTCGGGTTGTTTGGTTCACGGAATAGGCAGGGAATGGCGTAGCATTCCCAGTAATAGCCTATTTCGTTGTTTGATTCGCATTTGTATTCCCAGGAACATTGTTCCTGGGAATGAGCTATTACGCTTGCAAGGGTATTATGTTAACAATAATTGTTGCGGTTGCGGCACCGCACCGCGTCGCAGCCGCAACAATTGTTATATATATATTTATATATATTAAAATAATAATTTGTAAAAAAAAAAAGAGATGATTAGAAAAATACCTTGAAGAAGAATTCCAATTTGCAATGGCGGAAGGGAAGTGAGATGTGTGCAATGACAGAGAGAAAGGTGATGCGATGCAATGAGTTTTAGAAAAGTGAGCGTAAAAATTTAGGTTTTAAAAAGGGTAAAAAAGAAAATATAATAAAATAGTTATTCCTGAGAGGCCAGGAATAGACTAATATCAGGGAGTGCTGGTAATAGCTATTACCCTTGCAAGGGTAACAGCTCATTCCCAGGAACAATGTTTCTGGGAATACAAATGCAAACCAAACAACAGAATAAGCTATTACTGGGAATGCTATGTCATTCCCTGCCTATTCCGTGAACCAAACAACCCGTTATAGTAGTCAATTTAAAATTATTACAACTAAATCCCTTAATATAATGTCAAATTATCTTATGAGACCGTCTCACAAAATCTTATATGTGAGACAGGTTTTCAATAAGTACTCCGTATTACATTTTCTACACAAGTATTACATAAATTCTCTTATGAGATTGTCTCACAAAAATATTACGGTTTTCCTCAAAAAGTATCATATTTTTAGTCATAAGTAGTACAATTTTTCTCATAAATAATAATTAATCCTTCAAAAGTACTCCGTATTACATTTTTTTGTCATAAACAATTTATCAATGATTAGTTTTACATTTTCCCTCTCATGATCGATATGTCTAACTGATAAATATTACATTTCTTCTTATGAATAACAAATAATTTATTCTTGTATAGTATTACATTTTTTCATGTAAGTATCATATTTTTATCATGATCGATATGTCTAACTGATAAATATTCGTGAAACAGTCTCACAGATAAAATTCGTAAGACGGTCTCACATGAAATTTACTCTAACCTAATAAATATTTCCCCAATAAAATTTACTCTTATCAAAATAATTAATAAAAATTAGTAATCAATTTTAAAATCGGTCGTTAATCATCAACTCGTGGTTCGGTGCCTAAAAGTTCAGTGAGAGGCACGTGCCAACGGTTCTTTTGGCGCGACAGTCTCATCGTGAGTTGGTTGAAAATTGATCAGTCAGGTCGCCGGCGTTGTAGCAGGCGGAAGTCGCCGGAGGATTTGCTTCAATAAACACAGGTACGTCAATGCAAGCATTGGATTTCAAAATTTCTCACGCAATGCTTATAGTATTTCTTCTCCATTGCCAACAATTTCGTGTGATTGTTACCATATTTAAGATCGCTGTAAACTTCATATAGTTTTAGTCAGGTGAAAATTAATTAAATAAAAAAAGCATATGCTCAAAGTCAAGCAGAAGGTACTAGGGTTGCATGTGGTTGTATGCTTTTGTGATTGAAAAAAAAAAAAAGAAAAAAAAAAAGTGCTCAATTGGCTCTTCCCGATATGAAAAGTTGGCCTATACATTTTATTATTGAGTTTTTGTTTTTTATTTTTTAAATTTTTAAAAATATCTTTGAATAGAGCGCTAATATAAATTGGAGGTTAGAGCTGTAGTTTGCCCCATCTGGAAACCTTTTTGCACTACCAGTTTACCTCCACTCAGTACTCTGTATTAGTCAATTTAAAATTGGTGTATGATGGGCTTGCCATTGTAGTAGCTCCAAGGAAAATGACAATTGTTTTTCCCAAATTAATAAGTGCTGCTTTTTCCAAAGGAAGAATCTACTGCCAAAGGCATTTAAGAAAATGCAGTCAATTTTAACTTTTCATTTGAAGTGAAAAAGCACAATGGGTCAAGTGAGGACAAATGGACAATGCTACTTGTATAAAATTTTATTCATAGGATGTAAGATGGATTAATTCATAGTGAGATCATCCAATTCATGTTCAGGTAGCTAATGAGTATGGAGGATTGTGGCACTTATTACAAAAAAATTGGTATAAATTGCAATTTTCTGGTGAAGTGAGAATGTGAAATCATTTTAGAGTTGCAATTGATATTTGAGATTTTTATTTTATTTTTATTTCCTTTTTAGTTTTTTTCTAATATAGTTTGCAATAGAGATTCGTTTAGCTTTCTTTTTCTAGCTTGGCTTAGTCATTCTCCTTGCAGTGTCTTAGGTTTATTATTTTATTTTTTTAATGTTATTTGTTCTATGAATATTTTGTGATCTCTTCTTCTTCCCAGTCACATTATATGTCTTCAAAGTTCTGATTGTGAATTTGCATGGGGTTGCATGTGAGATGTAGAGAAGCTGCTGCACATGTATGCTACTTACATAATGGGAAGGAAAATATTTTGTTCAACAATTCATATATTGATTAATGCTGATTATATGTTTTCAAATTCACATACTAATAATTCAACAACATTGACCAACCATTGGATTTACAAGGAAGACTGTAAAGTAGGTGTGGGTAAGAAAAATATCATACAAATATACCCCTATCTTAATATCTACTCTTTGCGACCTGTGTTTTTGTTTTGGGATGAATGGCCTATACCTGGGCTGTGACCTGGCTCTCTGGCTTTGAGATCATCTAAGTTTCCCTCAAAAGTCCGGCTATTAACAGTTCTTGCTTTTGCTTCAGTATTGGTTTTGTTAGCTGCAGAGTGTCCAATGCTAGGACTATTTCCTGGTGTTGTAGATTGGAAATCATTGACAAATTTTGAACGTGAAGTGTCAGCAGAAAGATTACTGTTTGGTAGCGTTGGTGGGGAAGTTTCTTTCTTTATTACAACCCAAGAGTGACCTTTCTGTCCTTCCGTGATATGCTTCAAATTGATAGCTTGCCTTGCGTGATCTGGCTTTACCACTTCATGTTTGGAGGACATAAACTGTTCTTTCAGTTGCCTTCCTTCAGTTAATTGAACCTCGTGACAACCAATTACTGTGAGAGTGAAAGCACAGAAACATATATATTTGACAAAGGCCATAGAAGACAGCCTGCGAGTATGAATATTCTTTTTTATTTTATATGAGAGGTTCTTGAGGCGAAATGAAATACAAATTTTTTGGCTTGGAAAAAAAAAAAAAAAACAAGGTCAAAAGTGGAAAGGGTTTGGGGTTTACAACACAGTGATTTTGCTGAAGGCTTGTGAGCAGAATGGTTTGCATTTTTCACTTCTCTTAGTATTTATAGTCGTGGGTTTGTAATTCATGTGTTTTAAAAATCATTAGTTGGTGATATTAATAAAAATTTGGTTGGTTACAATCCTCTGGACTTTTTAGAATTAATTTTTATTGCTTAATTCTTCAGCTAGGTTTTATTGTAAGTGTATTGTTCCTTTTTCTATTGTATGCAGTTTTTCTTTTCATATTTTTATTTTTATTTTTATTTCCCACCACCAATTAAGATAGGACTCCTCAGTCCTCACTAGTACCCACTTGGTTGTGCTCTCCCTCTTTTCTTTAGTATATTGGTGGGCGGCTCATATGTAACCTCTGATTCATTGAAGTTGACAAACTAAATTCAAACACACCTTTAATATAGTTCAGGCACTATTTTGTATATAAAATTTCTCAAGTTGATGGCAAGCTCATTATAAGTTAGCTGCTCAGAAAGTTTAGATCTCACACTAATGACCATATATTGTCATGATATTTTGAACTATATGACATATTTGATGAGAGTCTGGTTTGATAAAATTTAGGAAAATCATAAGGGAACTTTGGCATATGCTATATAATGGTTTGGCCAAGATGTGGTTTTTAGTGCTAGCTCAATGTTCAGCTAAACTACTCTGTTTCCAGCACCTCTGTGATTCTAGAGTCCTGTTTTCTAACTAAGCAGGAATGTTATTTTTATTTCTATACTTTTGAAATTCATATGCTGTAAACCTGTAATTGGAGATTGTGGCATCATCCATTATATTTCTGGGTATTTTGTTCCCATTTTCTAATTCCCAGATTGGAGTAAAGAGATCAATTCATAACAACCGTTCACTTACTCTAATTGGTGCTTTCAATTAAAACCATGCTATTTTATAGCAAATTTTACATTTCTTTATGGCAGCTTTTGTAGCTGTCATCATTGTTGTTGCTCTTTTATTTCTCTATTTTTTATCTTTTTGGAATCAAATAATAGTATTGTGTTTTAGAAGTGGTAGCACCAAGACAGTGCACTGGTGCCTTGAGAAGTTTCTGATTGGTGGAAAATCTAGCACTAACATAAATAAGCTGGTATTAATGAATGGCTTAAGGAAGTGGCTGAAGCTCAACACTGGAACTTCTGCAAGTAATTTTGTGTCACTTTGACTTTACAATTACTTTTGAGTTTTCCAGTAAAAAGAAGCATCTGTTACAAACACTATGATCTGCCTTAGGATTTTTCCAAGCATTGATTACAACAAAGGTTTGCTTTGGTAGAACTTATGGTTATAGATTGTCACTATTGTATGATTATGGATTGTGAATAATTCATAATTTAAATAAGTTTAAAAATTTTGTACAATTCATAATCTTTGCCAAACATATAAACTTTAGGATATTTAACCTGTCTCAATATTCAAATTAAATAATCTTTTACGAAACACTATCAGTATTTATGAATCCTTACTTCTACTTATGTTAAGAAATTTTCTTTTTCTTTCTTATGGTTGTCCCATTTTGACGTGATCTATAAACTGATGACACCATGGCACACCTGCAATGCAATTAATGTTATGTGACCTGCATATAGTTACCATCGCAGCTAAGGGAGAGTATACAAAGGTGAGTCTGCTAGCTACTCCTATTTTAGTTATTATTGAAGGAACAAAGTAACAGTACTCACTATACATTTGCACCACTTACTTTCTACAAGTGCAGTGAAGACCATGGATTTTAAGTTCTTGCTGTTAAGATGCTGACATGGCAAAGGTTTGTCATTTTAGAAGCTCCTCTCTTGTTTCATTCTTTTTTCTGTGTGAGAAAATGTTACATTTATTTATTTGGTTGGTGGGCCAATGAGCAGCATAATAAAATGGTTTAGGACTCCCTTTGGTAGGATGCAAACTACTATTCTATTGGATGTTTGACCTCCAGCAATATTTTTAAATTCTCCTTCTCCAGTCACACATGATTACCTTTATCACTCTCCTTGACTATTAGCACTAACTGCAATTAAGAAGGTTTTTTTTGTGTGCTCGTGGAATAATCAATATCTTACTTTAGATGCATTAGGCACCGTAGAATTCCCATTTTTGAACTCTTGTCAGCCCTCTAAAAAGTGGATTATCTTGCATTTATTTCCCTAGAGTATGGAGTGAAAAGAGTTCTTACTCTATGAGTGCACAATAGTGGAAAAAAAAAAAAAAAAGACACAGTATTCCTCTATGGTTTCAACTACTTCTTCTGTTTCAGGAAGACAATCAAGAGGAAATGCCATGGATTTTGCTTTCTCTCCAATTCTATTGCCATTGATGCCATTACTCATGTGATTTTTTGCACGCTCAGGCTAGTGCAAGGTTCTTTACACATCTTTACTATAAAAAATATTATCATCACTGATTATCCTGTTTTAAAATATGTCATAAATTTGGAGGGTGGCAGATTGGGCTGTGGGTAGGGCCAAGTGAGTTGGTCAATGTAAACTTGAGGGTCCTTGGCACTTTTTCCTGTAACTTGAAGCATTCAAATTAAACTGTTGCTTTCCTTCAAAGTGCTTATTAGTTGTTGAAATCCCTCCTCAATACCTGTCTCTCCCTTCAAATGGAAATTAGCCAATTAGGGCAGTAGATTCTTCCAAAATGACATTTTAAACAGCCGGCTCCACAAGTTCAAGAAATTCTTCTAGGCACTGTCCCACCAAAGAATACAATATGAAAAACATAATAATAAAAGAAATCAGTTAGTTTTCTGCTGTGCTAGGCTATGGTGCCTGAGTGTGTTGGCAGCTTAAATTATTATCATAATAGAAATAAAAGAGTCGGCGAATCTTTTAATTTTTAAAGGTACTTGTTTTATATGGAGCATAGTAGTTATTTGCCTTTTTCTTTTTTGGTCTTTTATACTCTTTTTTATTCTTTTGTGGATTCAGGTTAGATGACTCATATTAGTTACTCTGGAGAAGGGGAGGGAAGACTGAATATGGTAGGAGGAGCTAGACCAATCAGGAGGTGGTGGTGGACTGCACTTGGTTATTGGTATCAGATTTCAAATTATTATTATTAGTATGAAGTTGAGAAGTTATTCATGATTGCTACTGCTTGAATATGACTAAGTACTAGAGTATTGACTATTGAGTGCAAACGTGACCTCGGCAAGTGCCTTGTATATGGGCATCATCCTTAAATCTTGTTTACCACTTTCAACTTTGTTTTTACAAGTTTTCTTTATTTGTTTCCATCAGTAAAGAAGACGCTTTGAAGACAAAATGAATACTCTTCATAAAGGCTATCATCTGATGAGATGAGAGAATTTTTGGGTAATATATGATGAATATGATTTGAGTGGAAATGTCTTGCATTCTCAAGTCATAAGATAAATACAAAAAATCCAAATTTAGAATAGTAAATATAGCATGCAATATTTGAGGAGTTTGATACCCCAATATTACAGCTAATCTAATCCTAGTTATGAAGAGAATGACCAATCCCAGGACTGTGACCAGGTGCTGTAGGTCTTAGGCCATCAACACGACCTGGAGGTGAGGAATGAGACACAGGTGCAGTTGGACTTGGTAGAGTTGGCGCTGTTGGTGCTACAGGAGCTGGCTCGTCATCAAATACTCTACTGCTTGTGCTGTTAACATCCGGTTTAGATATCTTTGTGTGAAGATGAAGTTTCGAGAATCCGTTTTTGCTCCCATGCCTCAAGTGTCTGGCTTCTGTAGATTGAATAAAATGGGGTAACGTGATTAGGAGCAAAAGGGCAGTAAGAACCAACTTTCTTTGAGCCATGATGAGCAAGGAGGATAAGGGGGGATGGAGAGAATATTCAGTTAGTTCTGGTCTTCTGGATGCTTGTATTCTCACACTCCCTCAAGTATTTATAGACAAAAATAAGCAACTTGAGGCTTGCCAGGTCCTAATTCTCTAAGATGCATGCAATACCTAAAAAATACAGGTGAAGTATCTTTTTCTTTTGTTACAATACTTGCATATAATATGTGTTAAAGCTGCAAGGGCAGTCTGTCTTGTTTCTCAGCCCTCTTTTAAAGTATGATAACCTTTTCCAGTGCGAAACAGGTAATGGAGATTTTTCTGTTCACTCAAGTCAATGAACGTGAAATGTGATAGGAGGTTACATACAGACCAAACTCGAGCCCTCAAGTTCCTCGTATGGGGGGTGGTTGTGCTATGCAGGTCAGAATAATAATATTATTATTTGTGAGCTTAAATTCTTTAATAGTATATAGGAAGAACTTGTGGGGACAAATTTAGATTTCCAAGCGCCCACCAGGCATTGCATCATGGAACCAAACATTGTTTTCAGGGTAAATGTTTATTTTTATGGCTTGCATGTACTTGCTATGCTCATAATCAATTCCTTGTTTTCAGTTGAGCGTAGTTACTTTCCAACTGGAGAATCTAAATTTATTCTGTGTACTTAGCTCAGTTAGCTGCCTTTTTTTAAAGTCCAGAGTCACCTTGGCACAAGGTGAACGACTCAAGGGGTTTTGAAAGGCTGGTCATCTAGTTCCAGCCTTGTACTTGCTACCTTTGTGCCACTAGAATACACACTCCTATAGTCCTATTATTTATTTATTTAAGTGAGTTTTCTGAACTGAACCTCTTTCTAACTGATTTACATCATTCTTGTGTTTAGGATTTTTTTTTTGGGTATATACTCTTCGAAAAGTACTTCGTGGCATGCTGAAAATGCACCCCGATTGATGATTACTCATAGGCTATGTTTGTCATACCTAGATGAAAAGCTAGTAGCTAATAAGCTAACTGATTTGAATTAAAGTATTTGGTAAAAGTAGTTATTGAATAAGTTGATAAGTGTAAAAAGATATAAACAAAAAAAAAAACAGAGACATTAGGATTTTGATTAATGAAGGGTAAATGATCTCAATATTATAAATTAATAAGGATAAAAAAGGAAAAAAAGTTAAAAGTGAATAGCTTATTTTGAAACGCTACTTGGGTAGTATTTCAAAATAAGCTATTATTTTAAGTTTCCCATGTTTTACCAAACAAAACTTATAATTTATTTGTAACTTGAAATAAACTACCAAACAAAACCATAACAAAAGATATCTTTGTGCCACAAGAAAACACATATACACAGTGTTATTTGTTTATTGAAATGCGATTTCTGAACTAAAACCTCTTTAACTTATTGCTTTCCTCTACTGTTTTAACAATTTTTTTTGGGTTCCCACAATTCCACGTGGTATTGTATATTCTCTTCGAAAGATACTTATTGGCATGCCGAAAATGCAGTGATTGATGATTAGTCGTAACTAAAGATATCTTCTGTTTATCAATCATTGATTAAAACATGTCTATACTTAATTACAGTACATGTTAACTTTTCTTACCAGGAAAATATGTAAGGTATGTATTGAGTTCTTGATGTACTTCATTTTAATTGGTGTCACATTAGGTGAAATAGTACAAAATTGAATGTAATTAGCTTTTCCAGTAGATTATCAGTGTGAGTGGGGGAAAGCCAACTTATCAAGTAGGAAGCTAATTTATAATTGATTAAGTACAAAACTGTGAATAGAAAGTAGGACAGACAGTCCTCACATCATAAGCAGCTGACCATTTTTCCTGAAGGATGTCCAAGCATATGTGATATGTTCCCATATGCATCAACGTTGGGATGAAAACAAGGTGTGTCGAATTTTACCTTGGGTGGTTTGAATGGAATACTCCCTCGGAAATGTCGGAGAAAGGTTGTATTCTGTTCCTTTGCTTGCCGTGATTGTGATTGTCCCTTTCCAGCGAAATATGTTGGCTAGCTTCCTCGGGGAAAGCTAATACTGCACAATCATCACTCGTCATCAGCTCAGATTGCAGCCTTCTGAGAACGAACAAATTGGGTGTTGATGGACTTACCAGACGGCACTGTCTGCTTTGTCGTTGCCATTGCTGGGTTGGGGTTGTTGCCTTGCCCCCCATTCTTCATTGTATTCACAGCTGCCAATGGTACTCTCCCTCTGTTTTTCTTCATTTGATTGTCTTCTATCTCTCTGTTTTTCTTCATTTGATTGTCTTCTCTCCCCTCTGTTTTTCTTCATTTGATTGTGTTTTAAAGGAGAATAGGATTCCAAAATGAATGAAATATAATACGAAATCTTTCCTATTTGATGTTCAATATTAGGAATTCAGTTCTGTTTTGTTTTCTATTTTTTGGTTCCCTTTTTTCATTAGGAAAACGTTAGTATTATTCCAAGTAGGAGTGGGGCTCAGATTCCTATTCCTAGTGGGATTGGTTAGTTCCAGTGTTCTTTATACAGTTTAACATATACAGATACACAGAAAATTAATCTTTCATTAATTGGGTTGGGAGTAGTGGTTATTTGACATTCTTGTGTATAAAATGAAATTTAATAACATGTCTCACTATAATAAGACTATTGTATATATAATGTCGAATGAAACTGTAGTTGAAACAAAATAAAACTATAGTTGTGCTGAAATGAAAGTGCAATGTATATAAAATAAAACTCAATATGTTATACAAACAAAGCTAATTACGCGACGCGAAACCAATGACGGCACCGTTTTGGACCATGGTCAACAGTAAAATTTGCCCATTAGTTTAGTATGGGCTTAATGGCTTCTTACTAAGTTTCTAAGTAGGTTTGAAAGAACTATCTCCTTCCCATTGATTTCATACAATAAAGAAGCATATTTACGGTATTCCGTATACAAAAAGAACAGAAAAAATAAATTAAAAAAAATAAAATAAAATTTACAATGATGTATGATACTAGGTGAGCATTCCTCTTTATGGAGATCTGCATAAGGTATTTTATGAATCCTAATGACTTAATTGAGTGGTATACAATTCACCCATCAGGCTATAGCAGTAAATTCTTAATATAGGATCAAACCTTAGATGACATAAGAATCACTAATTCTTTTGATTAATGGTGAGCAATAGGGTTGAAAAACACTGCATACAAACCTGGATCTCAAATCAATCAAAGATTAAGAAAACTAAGAACATTAGCTTAATTACTAATTACAGAAACAGTAACAGAACTTGACTTGATGCTGCTTAGATTACTTCCTTTTACATTTACTCAAATTCTCTATTCTAAGACCCCAATAATCTAAGGTGTTGGCAAGATCTATACCTGTTAAGTTTAGATATAAAGGCGGTTGAAGAATTCACACTTTTTGTTGACCAATGAAGCTGCGAGATTAGTAGTCAGTATAGAGGAAGCCTTCATAAACCGTTCCTTTCAATGCCATGTTAACATCATCCCAGTTCTTGATATGCTTCCATAGCGGTCCACTGTGTATCTTAACTTGCCGACTAGTCAAATGCATGTGTGGCAGTCTCAAGAACTTCAGGGCATCCATCATTTTCTGCAACGAAAGAAGGACAAATTAAATGAGAAATTAGAGAAGACTGAAATTCCTAGTGTTTAAAGGAGAGGAAAGTTAAAGCTTCTAGGATTTTCATATGCACGACAATGGATATGAAAAAATTATCTATAATTCGAGACTTGATCAATGAATGCAGAGATGCTTCTTACACTTTGGTTTCTGATAAGGTCTTCATAGTATAGAACGATATGGCGTGTGCTGCTGAAGTACTGCAGTGCTTCTCTGGCCATCACGTCCATTTGCTTTAATTCCATCATTAATGATGCAGTATTGATTACAGGCTTGTATTTTGCAAGGGTCTCAGCCTACAAGAAGCAGGTACGGGATCAAGATAGTATAGAAACAACTGATTTCTTTGAGAGAAAGAGAGAGAGACAGACAGACAGACAGACCTCCTCAGTTGAGTGAACATGAGACTTGTGTGTTCCATTCAAGAGTTTGGCATGTCGATCATACGAATTTGCAAGCAAGGAAACCATTCGGCGAAGTAGGTTTCTTCGGAAAAGAAATATCACAGAAACACCCTTTTCATTGAAGTAGTCAACAATTTCTCTTTGGTGTTCAATCACCCCCTGCATCAATCATGACAACACAGCTTAAACATCTTCTCAGCAAAACAACAATAGAGGTTTCTCGGGGGGCAACCCTAGCCAAGTTGGTCAAACTGTTGATTTAGTAACCACAAAAGGTTAAAAGTTTGACTCCCAACGGGAACAACCTATTAGCCTTCTTGGTTTGAGCCAGTCAGCTATGGACAACCTAGGCTGGCTTACCTCCTTTGTGATCCTTTGCCAGCTAGGGTCACAATGCAAGGTTTACCTAGTGCACAACCTCTGGTAGTGACTGCGGGTTTCCCTCGTCACCCAACAATAGAGGTTTTTCCATTAGTATTCCCCACTGCTACATGCCTACAATAGAGCACATTTGCTCCAGAAGTATGACTAATGGCAGGTCAAGAATACGAAAACGAATTAGTTTATATACGCTCATCTTCTAAACACCCTTTTCTATAAACTTTTGAAGACGACTTAAGTTCTCTGTAAGGTCAAAAAATTGAAATGTAAAAAATAACAGGCCTAGCAAGAATGACAACCTCCTTATAACAGGATTCCTGTTATTAGCTTGCTAACTATCAATAACTTTATAGTGTAAAGAGAATGAATCGTCAACTTTAAATTGTTCTAAAAGGCATAGCAATTTGCAAGGATTCTGTAAATATGACTAAAAACATAGAATGGTCATAAGGAATGCTTTCAATCTCTGGTTGCTATAGTAATTTGATATGCATTTCTGGCACAAGCAAAACTTAATAAAATGAATTCAACCGATTGATTGAACAGTTGCCGGATGCTGATAGGTCAAAACTAGGTAATATTTGATCAAATAGCTGCCTGTATATAACCTAGAAAGGAATAATTAGTGTTTTAATCTTATCTCAAAAAGTCGATTCTTTTTTTTTTCTCAGGAATTTCATCAATATTAGAATGGGAGTTCATAGAAAAAGGGAAAAAGAACAAACTTTGATTCAGCTAGAATGTCTTTTTTCTTTTGGCAGATGCCCAATGCAACGGCTTCATCAATTATATCTACAATTATTTGCTATAAATTCTTGTTGATAATGTGGTGGCCGGTGGGCTGGTAGAACAAGGTCAATGAAGCAGTTATTCCTATTTAATGCCGACTTTAGAGTGACTGAACAGGATAAAAAGAATACGATAACGAACTCAAGAGTCTGGAAAAGGTTACTAAGGATGCGATTTGTCAGCATAAAGCACAGATGTTTCAACTTTCGAGTGTTTATGTTTTTATATTACCTGGTTAAGCATCCATTTGAAGCCAACCGAGGCAGAACACTGATTCTTTGATGCGCTAGTAAACCAGTCGAGATTGTAAACTCTGTCCAGTGTCTCCACAATTGAAGAAAAATTCTCCCTCCTGTCTTTCACAGAGAATATTTCGCCATTTGAACTTACATTCACATGACTATTCAATAACGTCTCGAACCAACCACTCCCAGACCTTTGCATCGTCAAAATGGCAAAGAGCCGAACAGGGTTACAGGCACATTCAGCCCTGCCAAACACCAACAACAACACAACAATTCACAAATTCATAGTCATACAATCAAGACTGTAATAACTACACAACAAAACAATTAAACCAAGTTTCCGAAACACCCACCTGCTAAAAGTTCTTGGCTTCGGATAATGCAAGTAGGGAATCTGGGATCTATCTATGCCAAGGTCATGACAACCCCTTCCAATGACCTCAAGGTTCAAGAATTTATGTTGTTTGTCAGTGTTGGACTGGTTTACACATACACAGAAGATAAAAACACCACACACCATTGCTAAAACTACCAATCCCATCCTTAACAGTGGTGAAGATTTCTTGGGAGCTTTTATGATGATAGTTCCCTGCATTCCAATCCAAACAAACTATGTCACCAAAAGAACCCATCTGCTAAAACACAGTTCTCAACACATGCAGAAACTGTAAAAAAAAAAAAAAAAAAAAAAAAAAAAAAAAAAAAAAGCTTAAGATGACACTGAAACAATCAAACAAACAATAATGCTATCTGCTCAAATGGGTAGGGGATAGTCCTTTTTCTTTCTTGGGAGCAGGTATGGGAGTTTAACCACCACTGAAACTCAGATCAAGATTTTATAATCAGGAAAAACAGATTATTTTTTCAGCTAAACCCTTTGAATACACTTAAAGAATTTTATACCCATTTTGTTGCACCCAAAGAGTAAAGCAAATTTTGTCAAGGAATTTGCAATGTCAGCACAGATATTCAAGAAAACAAAGCTCCAAACCTCAAATAGTAAACCCAGAAAAGAAAAACGAAAAAAGAAGAGACCTTTGAGAGGAAACAGATTTGCTCCGCCATTGCAGCTAGCTAGATAGCTCCAAACAAGTGACGAAAACCCAGAAAGCCTCAAATCCTTTCACTATAAAACTGTATTATCGCCATTCCTTTTTATAGGATATTATTATAGTACAACAGCAACTGTCAGCTCCGGGCCTCAGACGACAACCCTCACTGTCGGGTGGTCGGATGAGTCAAACAACAATTGGACTTCACTATAGCTTCTCGGAGAGAAGAGAAGAGAAGAAGGAGCCTCGTTCTTGCAGTAAAATTCACTTTTCTTGAAATTTTTTTTTGTGGGTACTTCAGATTTGCTTTATTGTTTTTGAAGATCTTCGAGACGTGTAATGAATGGGTACGACAAGTGTTTATATATATACATACATGCGTGAGGTCTTTGGTTTCGTACTTTCGTACCTAAAATGTCTGTTTTTTTTCCTCTTTTCACCGCAAAATAGACTAAAGTAATAAACCAAACCAAAACGTTACCTAACAACCTTTGAACTCTGGAGGATTGATTTCATCAGCCAGCGTATTCATACACCCTAATCCGGTAATCCCCAATCTTATACGTAATTCAAATGTATAATATTGTCTTGAAATTACTTCTATTGCTCATTTTAACCCGCAATCAATGTAAGAAAAAAAAAAGGTTAAATTTTAATGTCTAACATAATAAATGCCCTATCAAGGGCGAATGTAGCATTTAGGGCCAAAAAAATAATGATCTTTTTAATTTTTAATAATAATTTTTGTAATGTTTGATAGATTTCGTTTAATTAATTTGTAATGTGATGGGACAAATGATACTCTCACTAAATAGTTGTTCTAAACAAATTAATAAATATCAATGATCTTAGTACCAATTATAAAGTCACATCATTTGTGGCGTGATTTCGTCAAATGATTTATAACATCCTTAGTAGTGAGGATTTTTTTTTTTCAAACTGTTATTGTAAAGTGGGAGAGAAAAGGAGGAGAAGGAGGGAAAGTAGAATGCGTCCAACAGGCGTTGTTCTGCGCACCCGCCAACTTGCCTTCTCCCTTTTTTCTTTTTCTTTTTTTTGGTTTTTTGTTGTGAGATTAAAAAAAAAATTAAAAACTATATTTTGCCAGAGTTACCTAAAATTCCCTCCCATCTCCTCTTACCTTCACATCACCTAAAACCCACACCCACTCACACACACACAAAAAACACTATTAACAAAAACACTAAAAAAAATGTATTATGGATGATGCTCTTTAAAGAAATCATCTAGGGAATTAAGGGGGAGAGCGTTATAACACTAACTATAAGCCATATTAATCTAAATAATTTAAAATTGTATCCACTAGATTAGACTCGATAAAAAAGAAAGATTTTTTTTTTGTTTTTTTTTTTTGTTTGTTTTGATGGGATGTTGTGTATAAAGAAGAAAGATTAAAGCATAAGACTGATAAGAGTGTTGTGTCTAAATCAAGGTATATAACCAATCAAGGAACAAAAAGTCATATTGTAAAACTAAAATTCTTGTTCAATAAAAAATTATGGTTTTATTTATTTATTATGTGGTTTAGGTTCATGAATGTAACTTCACAAAATTGAAACTTTTATTAATGCAGCAGGTAGTTGAGGTAAGAATGCAGCATGCCCAAGTCACTGAAGCACCTAAGCAACCCAGGCGTATAAAATGTAAAAATAAATAATCAATTTTAGAAGAAATCGTTTTTATTATTTAATATAATAAAATATTTGTACTCTTATTTTTAAAATGAGACATTAAAATAAGATGTGAAATCAATGAAAGACTTGAATGAAATGACATGAGTCACATCCAACATAATCAGATGTATCAAAATTAAGTTTTTAAAGTGCATAAGTGCTTTGTTACTCTTTAAGATTTTACTGAGTTTCAACATTGTTAAGGTCTTAGTACACTTTGATTGAGAAAATTGAGAAATTTTTTATTATATTATAATCATAGGAACACTAAATTTCAGGCGTGTTCAAAGGGTAACGCCCGGCGACACCAAGCACAAGACTTTGACTATTGTCTATAAGTCTATCCACTTACACAGTTACACTGTATTATATATATAGGCAATGTGGAATTTGTTGTGAATTGTGACCCCATCAATACAATCACAAAACTATTGTGAGATATTGAAATCTGGTCCCTGGGTTCACCACTATCATTAAATTAATTAACAAAGATCGTTTGAATTACACTCATATAAAGTCCGTTACTATTTAAATTTATACCTAACACATTGTACTCAATTGACACTTCAATGAAAAATTATATTGAACAGATATTACATTGTAATTGAGACAATAATATTAAAAAAATACTAAAATAATTAAATTACACACTTATTATTTATATATCATATTTTCAACTATATAACAACCCAAAAAATGCTGTAGGTCATCTAATTATTTCAAACATATATATTTGCTCTCTGTGACACTGACTTCTGTATTTATTAAAAAAGACATAAAACGTAACGTGGGAAGAGCAGTGCATGATTCAACATTTCACCAAATGTTGGTTTGCCCCTTGCTATTCCTGGATTGCCTAGTCAGCACAATCAAGTGTGGAAAGCCAAAAGAATTGGAACAATTATGTAATTTGTTATTTATATTTATTTGTTATCATAACCATTTGCTTAAAATTCAAGAATCCATTCATTTATTAGTGTGTTGGGCCAGAGAGTCTGAGACTGCAAGACCAAAAAGCACCCCTCTATTATTGTAGGAATAATAATGCTAGTGTCTAGTGGCATAAAATAAAGTGAGCTTTAATTAGTAGTCACTAGTCAGGCATGGAGATTCCATTGCTATTCTTAACTAATCGTTATGACGTATGAACCATAATTTATATTATGGTCGGTCATTATTTCAGCTGCCATGTGAGTTTAACAACTTCACGGGAATTCGAACCCATAATCTCCTATTTAGGAGAGTTGCTCCGTGCCATCAGACCACAAGGTCATTGGCAGTAAGATCAGTGACTCTTTATGCTTCAATGAGTTGAGAAAATTTATATGAACAGATACTACATTATAATAAAATAAAAATAAAAATAAAACAAAACAAAACAAAAAACCTCATACCTAATCTAATTGGGCTGAACAGTTTTAAGAGGAGGCACATCACATATGTAAGGAAGAAATATAGCAAACAGGAAACCAAGAAAATTTTCATATTAACAGATATTGCATCTTATTCCTCTGTAAAAGCATTAAGCAACAATACTACCTAGAATTTCGGCTGACCCATTGGTACAGAGCTGCTGATTTGGTACAAGTACTCCAATTAGCCAAGGCATCTACTTTCACTTCCATCTTCAACAAGCAGCGTGTGAAATTGTAATTGAAAAAAGACCAAAGAATTTTAGAATCTATGGTACAATACAATCAAGTGAAAAAATTAAAGAATATTCGATTTTTGCAACAATCTACAGATCATGCAAATATCTGCTGAATCACCATCTCTGCATTTCCATTGTACTGGGCAAGGAGATGAATTGCATCCGCCCTTGGCAAAGCAAGAAATTCCTGCACATGTGGTTAGCATGTCGGTCAAGACTAAACCGGGATTCCTTCAACCAGGCCTCCACCCACCCACGCACGCCAGTGCACATGCATAGAACAAAATACACACACACACACACACACACACACACACACACACACACACACAACCAAATAGGTACACAGTCAAGGGAATACTATAGTTGGAGTATAACATTACAGTATTACACAAAGTGAAAATGAACTTATCAACATATGAGACTGACAATTTTTCATCTCATCAAACAGTAATCAACTAAACTTCAAATCTCACTGATTCTTTTATAGCTTGCCATGGACGATATAGATGTAACAATGCCAATTTTAGCTTCCTTAAGGAATTCCATCCAAAGGCCATGAAGAGTAAGGTTACAAAAAGTAACTTCCAATTCCCATGCTAAATGGAAAAGGGAAAACAAACACTCATCTACAACATGTTGAAACACTCCACCCCTAATTTCCAATCACAGTCTCTCTTGTGCTTAACATATGTATTTAATAATGGAACTTCATTGGAGATTATTTATCAGATTGGTAAAATGCTTAGCGAGAGAATTGCTGTGGCTAGACTGCCCAACTATTCTCAGCAACAGTTATAGTCCATGGGAAGAAACCACTGGAATCCTTGCCACTGGTACCATATTTGTAGCCAGTACACAGAGGCAATGACAAGCACTGGTCTGACTGTTGCTCGTGCTGGTGGTTTCACAATCTAATGCTGTTGCTCTCTTGTCTACTCAACCAGAATGGTGCTTTCCCAGAAAGGTTCGTACTCTGTTTGAAGGAGAAGATGATGAACAGGCAACCACAGAAATGGCTATAATTAAGCTTCCCCAACCCACAGAACAGGCAACCACGGATGGAATTGCAAACCAAAATTGGAACCTTACGGGTTCTGGTTCCAAACCGGAACCATCCTTGCAGACTTGCAGTTCCAGTTCAGTTCTGGTTTGCACAGTACTTGGTTTGGTTCGAACCAGCAAACCAGACAGTGTTCATGCCTAGCTGTAATCCTTTCACTACAGGCCTACAGATATAACAGTAACCATTGTGCCAGATTTCCTAAATTATTAGAAGGGGTTATAATATTTTAGAAAATAAAATAGTAACCATTGGAAAATACTCTTTCAAAATCGCTCTTCATGGTCTTTGGACAGAATTCCTAACTAAAATTGGCACTGTTACAACAGTCATGCATTAAATCTAGTTGGTTTTCAAGTCATAGACCAAAAGTGGAAATCCCATTATACTTGAGGGACCAAAATAGGACAAAGCTCCATCAATTAATCATAATAGCATCCTCATGAACACATATCTGAAACTTTTCTGGGAAAAAGCATCCAAATAATTTAGTAAGACTCACCATAACTTTGAGTATTGCTGTTTCATCACATTCCATATCCCTGGCAGATGATTGTACTGGACTGCTACCATCTTCCTGCATCCTGTTACTCGAGGACGCAGTAAATTGAGACGATCCATGAGTGCCCATGTCAACATCTGACTTAGAAGCAGCAGCAAAAAGCGAGTGACCGCTAATATCTTTAAGCGAATCAATCTTTAGAAGACCTTCAAACCGATCTTTACACATTTGAAGTTTGAACCACTCATTGTGTGTGTAGAGTGTAGCTTTCAAAATCTTCATAAGCTGGGGCTGTTCAATACCAAGCCTCTTGCTAGTAGCAACCTTCAAACAATCAAATTTACATGTTTTAGAACATAATAGCAATACAAAGCACTCAGTAATATCAAAATATCCCATACTGCTATAGCACTCTGGTATAAATTGATAGTTAGGTATTAAAGATGAAATAAACAATTCCTTCTTATATCATTCCTATCGCTTAATACTCTACCGTATGTTTGTGTTTAACCTGTCAAACCATTTCAATCCATTTTATCAAAATGGATCCCCTATAGAGGCCACTTCCACTGTGCTTTGAACAGAATCATTTCTAATTTAATCCTTTGTGTTCTCACACATCCATCTTAGCATTTGCAACTAGAGTATGGCCATATAATGGAATCATACACTAATAAGTAATGCAAAATAAAATCATCATATTATAGAATCACCATCACAATAAATTGGAATTGAGTCATTGACAATTCAATATGTTAGCAATCATTCTTAGCAGCAATAGTGGCTCAATCCAAATGACAATTGGAATCAAATTCTTGAAGACTCTCAATGACTCAATTGTCAACTATGGATTGAAGTATTGAACAAAAACATAACAGGATATTTTAATTAATAAACTCTCCCATTTGTCCTACCTGTAGTGACGTTGCAAGAGCATGCAATGGCAAGCTTTCACTAAGTGCCACTTCATTAGGTTTCAGCAATGTCAACAAAGTCTCCTTTAAAGGCTTCAACAACTGAGCATTACTAGATGCCAAAGGACCCAAATATGAGCAGGCTACTTTTAGCGCACCAGAGTGATCACCAGAGCTGACAAGCTTCAAAAATTCAACCTGCAACCAATATAACAATCAGTATGCCACTCCCTTTTAAGATCAAACAAGCCAGAGCAGTTTATGATTACCTTAACGTCTTAATTTGTCATTGGGAGGAGGGAAGAGAAGCAAATGAGGTTTCTGTTTTCTTTTCCTCCTTCCTATATGGAGATTGAATGGATCTCTCTCTCTCTCTCTCTCTCTCTATATATATATATATATGTGTGTGTGTGTGTGTGTGTATGTATGTGTGTGTATATATATATATACACACACACACACATAGGGATGCAATCCAATGAGAACCCCCTCCCCACGAGTCCATGAGAACTAATCTCATCCATTTGAAAAATAGATCTATGGATGAGATTAATTGGGGGGATTAAAAACGGGCGTGTGCATATTAAGCACGTTCCTATGTTGCACACAACACATGCTTAATATATGCACATCATAATGCCTAATATGCATACACGCGTTTTTAATCCCTCCAATTAACCTCCTCCATACATCTATGTTTTTAATGGATGAGATTGGTTCTCAAGGAATCATGGGAAGGTTAGTTCTCATATGATCACAATCATATATACATATATATATATATATATATAATCTGTTTGCATGAATAAATGTTTACTTCCCTCCGTTTCCCTACTTTCTGAAAAATGTTTTAAGGCAACACTAACCTGCTTAAGCTGAAAAAGCAAACTTGGGTTCTGTGCAAAAAAATTTGGGTCTATTGCACTAATTTCTTCAAACACCTCTGCAGCCATTCCTTTGCTTGCTAGCTCCTTGATACCAAGTAATGTCTCATATTCGTCTTCTCTACTGCATGCAATGTTTACTGAGGCCAACTTTTGAGAAGCCTGCAAAATGAAGTACCAATAGAGAGTTCATTTTGAAGACAATTAGAAACAAAAGTACAAAACACATGCCTGACATGTTATCATTCAGCACACTTGTGCTGGCAATCAGGGTGATAGAAGTTACCTCTTCTCTGCCTCTTTCAACTGTAGCTTCTGACGTATACTCTAGTTTCTGATCTCTGCCCCTCCACCGCTTACGTTTATTCCTTTCAGCAATTCTATGACTTCTATTTTTCTGAACTTTTCCAACCAGATGTGTTCCACTGGTGCTGCAGTCTTCATGGTTATTGGTCTCACAAAGGAACCGCTCTTCCACATCAGTACTTTGCATACTCACAGTGTCAATACTGCTATTCGGTGAGGCTTCCATATGAACGTCAGTAAGAGAAGCCTCACCATCCGAAAGTTTGCTGTTTCCATTCCCAACTTCAAGGCAAGAGTTCTGCGGTAAACATCCAGATTCTGATTGATCATCATTTATAGCTCTAACAGTACCCTGAATTCCTGATGCCGGAGAAAATACCAAATAAGAATTAGTAAATGCATATAGAAAGGTTAAGAAAAATTTAAGAAAATGAAGAAGGATTTACCAGATGGTGATGCAACACTAAAGTCCACGAAACCCCTATAAATGCAATACTCATGGACAAGCTCATCAAGCACAGAAACATTCATTCCCATACGGCACAACTCATTCTGCAACAGCAAGTTAAAGGTTTCAGAAAATATGCACATAAAATATTCATTACACATAGTCACGTTACCCTATTCTGGGTACTACCTAGTTAGCTAATCAAGATTTTAATACATTGAGAATTTGTACATGTAATACTTAACTGACAAAGCAGAAAATTTACAAGAATTAAAGAATGTCACATATAATGTTGTACACACCTGAAATGCTTGGAATAAATCACCCTTAGCAAACCTCAGGCTGTCAACTGATCCTTGCCTTGTAAGCTCTACAGCATGAGCAAGAGCTTGTATATCAACCTAATTTCAGAATGAAACATGTTTAATGAAATGAACATTTTTCTTCTTGATGAGGTGGTGGTTGGGTGGGGGGTAGATATGTTTAAGGGGTCTCTAACATATTTTCAAGGTGATGTGAATATATTCTGCTAGTAATACACTATCATGATATTCAAAATATTTTACCTCGTCAAATGGAGGTGCTTCATATAGACTTTCTATTGGTGTTGCAGGGGGGTCTCGATCCTCAAGAAGCAATCTCTCAGTAAGATCTGATATGGGTGACAAAACTCCTTGCCGAGAGCAAAAATTCTTATGTATGCTGCAGGTTGTACAACATAATTAAGTAAAATGGCACAAAGCATTTACCTTTGTGATAACTTTACTTCTTAATTGATAAGATAAAAGCATGAAAATGATCTCAAGATGTATGCCAGTATGTGGTATAAAAGCATATCTGATCATCTGATGAATGAAATGAACATAAGTGTATGCACTGTATATCTGAGAATCAGAGTCACCTTATCAAGTATCTCAGTGTCATTGCAAACAGTGGGTCATATGCGTGTAAATGCGCTCTCAATATTGAGGAAAGCAGGCCAGCAATCTCAAACCTCCTCTTTTCTGACCACTAAAGGAAAAGGAGTTATCAACTATGCAATTTTAGAGAATAACATGTAGGTACTGCTATAATAGATTAATAGCAAGTACCAAAAACTCTTCTAATCTAATACCTTATAGCTCCACTTTTTTTTGCAATGAGAAAGGGTAACAGGAAAAAAAAAAAAAAAACACTAAATAAATCCCATGCTACTCTAAATACTAGGTAAACATAAATAAGTGACAGAGCTCACAAGAAGGCAATTACCACTCACCTCATTTGCCACAGGAGAATTACGATCACTTCTAGCATAAATAAGTGCAAGAAGAACATGCTTAAATTCCTCGTATGCTTCCTTCAAAACCAGAAATAAACACTAATCAGGACCCAGGTACACAACTTCTTATTCTCAAAGTTCTTAGAACAACCAAATGTTTCTAATGTTCCCAAAACTATTAGCTCTGGTTTCATGCTGAGTGGAACACAAAATGAACTTTCGTGGCCCCCAGTTTTAATTGGCAGTTCATGACATGGGCACATGGCAAGTTTCTATGGGAGAAAGCTGACACACAGATCTCTGTGTGTTTGTGTTCTGGGCAATATCATTGATACTGGGCTAGTTTGAAAGGGACCCCAGTTCAATGAATGTTTCCAGCCCAAGGACAATTGCTCATTGCTACCAAATTGCAATTAGATTAGAAAGCTGAAAATAATATGCTTTAAACTTTAAAGCAGTATGTTTTTACGCACTTAATTCAGAACCCTAAACCTGACAGCGAAAACATACACCATTAATGAGTATGCAGTTATGCACTTTTTGTACCCGTGGAAATAGATGACATCCAACTTTTTTTAAGTGAAAAGTGTAGCAAAGCAACAAGGCACTGCCTCACTTTAAAGTGCAAAGTGAAGCATTGGACATCAAAGTTAAGGAAGTTTTATGATTGAAAATGATATGGTTCAATAATATTACAACCGAAATCATCATTTTATCATAAAATTTTCATTTTATTGGGACAAAACTAAACGGCTTACATATAATCATGTTTTTAGAATAAAAAAAGAGAAGTCAACATACAGGGTAAGCATCCAATGCACAAGGAGCTAGAGATGTTCGCAGGCAATCAATAGCAGATTCTCGATCCTCATCAGTGCCTTTTCTTAAAAGCTCAATAAATTTCTGTTCAAGCCATGAATATATCCACTCAGTTCACTGTTAACAGAAAACTTAAATCACAGTGAGGACAGATAAAAATAAGGAAACTCTTCAAATCCTATTCCACGAAAGACCTCACCAAAATTGAATTCCCAGGGTAAAACTTAAAAGCCACCTATACAAAACAGACATTTCCAACACCCATACCTCTTGAATCTTGATTTCTTCTAACTTCAGTACATACTGAAACTATCCTCATTCATCAATTCCCCACTCTCCCCTCCACCAAAGCAGAAACATAAGCAACTTAACTAAGGAAAAATCTAATCCGGTAAGCGGTCCCCTATCCCGACTAAAAAAACTTTTACATTCATTGAGCATTTTGAATCAAACGGAATTCCAAAACAAACAGAAATACAAAACTCAATATCTTTTTCCTTCCGCGATATTTGTAGCACACAAAGAGGAGGTGCAGACAAATTACCTGCTTCTGTAAGCGGAAAAGAAGACGGTGATCATCAAGAACGGAGGGCGCATGGAGGCGCAGGAGATCCATGGCAGCATCTACCTCTCCGGCCTCGAGACAACGTCTAATCTGTCGGATAAGTAGGCGCAAGTGGAAGGAGGAGGAAGACGGCGTGGAAGGAGAGGGAGACGGAGGCGAAGACGGAGAGGCAGAATCATCGATTAGGTTTTCAGATTTGGCGAAATCGAAAATCAGAGTGTCGAGTGCTTCCCAATTCACGGGCATGGAATCCATGACGACGAGGTCGAATTATTGGGCGTGACGTGTAGGGAGAATGCCCCGTAGGCGTCAGGACAGAGAGGCTTGGCTTTGTCGATGATGGAAGAAGGAAGTTGAAATGTTGAATTCGCTGGAAGAAATGAAGAAGAGAAAGGCGGCGTGCGTAAGCCGTAAGTAAAACTGGATTCAATTCAAGATTTCAAGGTTAAATACTGCCACGTGTTTTACATTTATCCAGTGAATATCTCCTTTTTTTTCCTTGGGTGCAAAAAACTCTGGTCCGCCTAGCTTAATTAATTTGACCGATCACCTTATAATTTTTTATAAAATATAATATAAAGGGATGAAAATTTATTGTGCTGACAAGATGATTTGTGATTTATATCTTCAAGTGATACAAAAATTATCGTATAGATAGCTCAACTGGTCACAATAGTGAAATTTAGAAAAAAAGTCAGAGATTGAGTCTCACCAGCGACCTCAATTGAATTACCAGAAAGATGCTTTGTCAGTGCGTGGGAAAAATGTTGTTTTACTTAGGCCACCTAAATAAACTACAAATTATAAAAATATAGATTAGACGAACCCTACAACATTTGTATCTTTTTTTATATAAAAGACTTAATTCATTAAATCACTTACACTCGTATCTAGTAAACTTCTAAAGTAATTCATTTGAGGGTAGTAAAAAATGTGTAGATTAATAGGCCATAGGTTGACGATCATGTATTATAACTAGTTTGTTCGTACACTTATTTATGCCTGTGATCGAGAAAGAAATTAATGGAGGCCATGCTTTAAAATACATTATTGTAATAATTTAACTTTTGACCATGGCCTTGTTTGGTTAATGGCGTTTTGACCAGATTTTAGCGGATTTGACTATTTTAGTGGTTTGACCTGATCAAAACGCTAAAAATAATGTTTGGTTAACAGCGGATTCAATTGGCGGTTTGGAGGCAAACCGCCAACTTTACAAACGCTGCAAATTGCAGCGTTTGGCGTTGGCGGTTGCAAATTGTCATAAATTTTCCGTAATGGCCCTCCCAAAATTGAGCATGAGGCTCCTCTTTTAAGGGAGTCTCATGCTCCATTTATATTTTTTTTTACTTTTTCTTTTTTATTATATTATTATTATAATATAACAAAATTATAAATATTAATAATAAATTATTATTTACAAGGTAATTAGATAAAATATTATATAATTTTATGTTATTTGTGTAATATTTATGTTATTTATTTAATTTACATTTCTAAATAAAAATTATTATATAATTAATAATTAATGAATTATTTTATAAAATATATGCATGTCCTTATAGGTCTTTTTACATCTCAACCGCTAATAGTAGCAGCTAACTTTACCAAACATTATTTTACAAACAGCTAATATAATCCGCCAGTCAAACTCGCTGACACAATCCGCTATTTGTTATCCGCTAACACAGTCCGATACCGCTAACCGCTGATAACCAAACAAGCCCCATGTTTGGTGTTATTTTAGAATAATTTTACTATGATATAATTAATAATAAAATACTAATTGATCTTATCCGCTAACACAGTCCGATACCGCTAACGCTGATAACCAAACAAGCCCCATGTTTGGTGTTATTTTAAAATAATTTTACTATGATATAATTAATAATAAAATAGTTATTTTAAAATAATTTTACTATGATATAATTAATAATAAAATACTAATTGCTCTGTTTTTTTGAATACTACTGACTCTATTAGAATGCAGTATCTGTTCATAACTACTTAGACTCGAACCCACCACCTCTTATATAAAGAGAAGGGTTTGATACCACCGGACTACAAGATCCTTGGCAAATACTAATTGATCTTAATTCTTAAATTGTTGTATAACTGTACAAGCAAAATTCAAGATAGACACATTATCATGTGCATTAGAGTTTAAACTTTAAACAAAGTATTTTCTTAGCATCACTGGAATTCAAGTTATTATCAACCTGATCTCCGGTAATAAATAAAGGATTATTGTAAACAATTGCGTTACATTCATATACTCCACCGAAAAGATAAAATAAATTAATTAATGATAGACACAAAACTCAAAATCAGAGTGGCGTAATGAAAGCGTGGTGGGCCCATAACCCACAGGTCCCAAGATTGAAACTTGGCTCTGATATGAGTGGCTTCTGATATTTTTTAAATACTTCTTTCTGTATTTGATATGGATATCATTTTGACTACCAAAATATCAATAAGGGATGTAGCTCAAATGGTAGAGTGCTCGCTTTGCATGCGAGAGGCACGAGGTTCGATCCCTTGTATCTCCACCTTGTTTATAAATCCGAACTAAGATCCTATTCAGTCTTTTTGTTAACAACAAAATTCGATCACGTCAATCAGATATATATATTCGTTTTTTTTTTTTAAAAATCAATTTTAAAGTTGATAGTTTAAATTAGAGGATAAGGGTTTGTATGCATATAGATAGAAAGCATATCTTATTACACATTCAAATATAAATAAGTTTGAAGTAGGAAAAGTGTGATGCGTGATTGATTTTTTGGGTTGGAAAAATATAGAACATATACTACTTTATAAAGAATTATGAGAGTTTTTTAGTAAAATATGCTGAGTTTAAAATAATACGGAGTAATTTATTTTGAAACGTTACCATGTAACATTTCAAAATAAGTCCCTAGCTTTTAATTTTTTTAATCTTAATTAATTTACAAAAATAACATCATCTACCCTTCATTTGTCAAAAATTCAAAATCTTAATATCTTAATTTATATTTTTATGTCATTTTACACATATCAGCTACTAACTTTCAACTTTAATTTCAGTTAGCTTTTAAGTTAGCTGTCTCAAACAAAGCCAATAATATAAACTAGTGCAAAGTAGTAAATGAGATATAAGATGGCCTAAAGTGTATTGCAAGCTTAGGTCGACTAGTTCAATTGGCCGTAGACATATATAAATTGTTGAGTTAATACCTCCCATGGTCCTCCGAGTATTAGCGATTTACCTGGTCCCTCGTCTTTAAAATGACCACTATACGTCTTTCTAATTTAAAAAAATTACCACCCGTGGTTTTCAGTTAGATTTTCTGTCAAAGGGGCCTTAAATCTAAGGGCAAAACTGTCCTTTCACCATTATATACTCAACATAAGTTCCTGTTGCGCGGCGTGGTAAACTTCGGGAGGATTGTTGGACCCTCGCCGATGAGATCGAGGAGATGGAGGAGTGTTTCTTCGACACATTGGAGAAGCTATTCGTGAAGTCCGAGGTGTCGCCGGCAGAGATTGACGTCCTCGTCGTGAACATTTCAATGTTGTCGTCGGCGTCGGCGTTGTGCTTGAGAATCGTGCGGCGTTTCGCGATGAGGGAGGATGTGAGAGCGTTTAATTTGTCCGAAATGGGGTGTAGCGCTAGCCTGATTTCCATTAACCTGGTGGAGAACATATTCACTGTGAAATTAAACCACAACAACAAATGGGGGAAACATCTGTGTTTCTGGCCATTTGCTCTCTTCTATTTTGATTTTCTTCTCCAATGTGTTGACTTAGGGTTCTATCAAAGCAAGACCCTCCCTAGGGCCGCTTCACGAGCATTCGTAGAGAATTTAAGAAACCTAGGTGCAGAGGCGGAAGCAAGGGGCTGGCGAATTCTCTGACTAGGTAAGCAGATCTGCCGTCGAAGTGTGTGACTTCCTCACCGGAGAGGAGATCTACTATGCCTCCGCCAGAGTCGCGAGAATTATTATTGGCGGCGAAGCGTGGGGAAGAACTGAAAGATGTTTTATCGCTCAGTTTTCTTAAGCGGCTGGGGGAGTTGAGATGGCAATTGCAGGCCTTGACTAGAGCGCTATTGGCATTTAGATTGCTTTTCAGAAGGTTGAGAGATGGCTTGTTAAACATGTTGGACTTGCCGCCGCCGTCCCATCGAGTGCTTTGAGGAAACCGGAAAATTAGAGTTGTTGTTTGGTTCCGCCACGTTCAGGTGAAAAATGCCAATGGTCCACTGAGTATATGTGAAAGGATAATATTGCCCTCAGATTTAACCCCCTTTGACAGCAAACTTAAAGGAGGACCACAAGTGGTAATTTTTTAAACTAGAAGGACGTCTAGTGGTCGTTTTAAAGATGAGGGACCACACCTGGTAAATTACTAATATTCGGAGAACCATTGGAGGTATGAACTCTAAATTGTTCCATGAATATCCAACTAATCAAGAGCAAAAAGTTGTTAAGAGTCTAAAAGTTGGGCTCAACGTTTGAGTTATTAGGCTAATTGAACTACTAGTCTTGGGTGTGTTTGGTTCATGTGTTTACATATCAGAAATGATAATCAAAAATCATATTTAGTGTTTGGTTATCAATTTTTAAAAGCACAATTATGAGATTTGATTACCCTTTTAATTAAAAACTCCATTCTCTAATTAAAAACATGTACTCCATTCTCTAATTAAAAACATGTATCATTCCATCTTATTGGTAATATGATTTTTAAGTTTGGATTAGTGCTTTTAGATTTTTGTTTTGATTTTTTTTTTTGTTGTGGTTGATATTGGTGCTTTGGATGTCATTATATTATGATCAATTGCCTTAAATATTTTATTTTTGTATTTTTTTTATTTCTATTATAGAGTCATACATAACCAAATATCAATATTGGTAATCATTCCAATTCCACTATACTACCAAACATGCAAACTACTTTTACTAAAACCATTACCATTACCAAGTACTACCTCCGTCCCAAAATGGTTGTCTAGTTCGTTTAACGATGCTTGACTGAAGTAATTTTTAATCCACTTTTTCATAATATTAAGTTTAGCATTAATATATAAAATTTATATATTTAGAAACTACATTAAAAGTACTATTAAACACAAAAAATTAAATTTAAAAATAATAAAAAATTACTAAAGAAAATAAGCAAAGAAGAAAGAGTTGGTTTGACCAATGAATAGTAAATAGTACAGGTAAAATGAGACGGAGGGAGTATTTGATTATCATTCCGATTCCGATTTCCTTGTACGGACCAAACAAGCCCTTACTACTTTTAGTACAAATTGAAACATATCACATTTTTTATTTAAAAAGTTTAGAACCAAAATTGACACTACCTTAATAATTAAAAGATCATTTTTTTAAGACATTTACTCATTAAATAAGAGACATGATTCCTCATCAGGTTTGGAGGGCTTTCCATCCACTTGAGTTTTCATACAAATTTTGAACCACGAGGAGCCCATCTCTTCAATATAGGCCAATTATACCATCGACAATGTTCCACCTTGCATTGCCAACTTATTTATAAACACATAATATATTAATTACATATACATAATTTTTGAAACAAGGTCCGCAATGCAAGGTGGATCTTAATCCATGGTAATTGTTCAGTATATGTATGATTTTTATTTATTATTAACTAGTGTTTTTCTGTTCAAAATAAAGATTATATAAATAGTAATGCATGACATAGTTGTGACCACAATGCAATTTTTATTCATTATTAGTTCAAATAAGCTAATATAAAAGTGTGATTGAGTGAAAGAGACTTATCTTTGACTTTGGATAGAAATTAGTCTTAAATCTCCATACCAATTAGTTACTATGTCTGAAAGTAAAAACTCTTATTACACAGTGCTGAAAAACTGAGAAGAGGTAGAGTCCCATCCAAAGTGTAAGATGGAGCTGCGACATGTCACGGGAGAACCGCAATGGCCACGGAACACACGGCTTTTTCCTCGTAAAAAAACCATGGAAAAATGTTGTTTAGTTTCACTATATTCCTTACACCCACAATGTACGCAACTTTGTAGTCTCATTACATTCATCCTCGTATACGATACGCCAAAAACTAGTCTCTGGAGAGCTGACCTTGTAACTAGGAGGAGTCAACCTGTAGTCTTCTCTCCTCTCCCATTTTTGCAATAAATGAAAGACCTTGACCATAAAGAAAACCCCATATGTTTTTTTGATTTCAGCACTGTCAAAAATGAAATCTTTTCGTGAAATCTGATGTTGGGTACAGCAAAACTTCGTTAAAAAACCATTCATTTTGACCAAATTTGCCAATGGAAAAAATAAAAGCATGATTTAATTTTAACCCTAATATTCGACCGGAAATAAAAGTTGAATAAATGCGTGAGTGATGCGCAACAGCAACAGGAACAAAAGTTTTCCAGGAGAGCACCCTCCTGGACTTGGAGTCGGGGAGCGGCAAAAATCGGCAATTTCCATTTTGCCGACTTTTCTTTAATGTTTTCCCACCTTTCAACTTAGACTGCCAAAATCTAGCGACCGTAAAGCCACAATCTTTCTTCAGATTAAGCTCAAAAGGGGGAGAGATGAAACTAAAGGTGGTTCTGAATCAAGAAAATCTTGGCGACCTGGATTTGCCCAAAGAGGAAATTATGGAGAAAGAAGAAGCTGGAAGGCCTGGCAATGATGGGAATTTGATTCTTGCTACTTTACCCATCTCTGAGGACCCTCCAGCGCCCTCTCCTGTTAGTTCTATAGCTTTTTTGTGCTTCATCTCTATCTTTGTGGTTTTGGGTGTGTAGATTTTGCTGAATTGTGATGGATCTGGGTTACTGTTGATAGGGAAAGAGGAAGAGGAAGGCTAAGGGAGTGATGGATGAGTTTTCGCCATTGCTTTTCATCAGGAAGAGGAAGAAGATGCCACGGCCCCCTGGTTCTCAATTCAACCATGTGAGCTTTCCTAAACTGTTTATAACTGAAGAAATTATGAAAAAATGTAAAGAATTTGGTTCACATTCGTGTCAGTTTGGTCTGAGATTTTGACAATGGCAAATGCTACAAACCTACGCCAAAACCAGGTTGATGTCTCAAAACAGTTTTGTCTTTAACTCAATTTTTCATTGGAATTTGAATTGTATTGTTTTATCTCCATGAGGTATGCCATTAATGGGTAGCCTTTTTCTACCAGGAAGTGGATGATTATAAGGGAAAGTCTCCAGGGTGAGTTCAATTATAAAGATTCCTTATTTTCTTCCTAAATTTTTCTGCATTCTATTTGTTCTAACAATGGAAGTTTTCTTCTCTTATTGCACATAAAGCACTGCAAATTCGAGGTTTCGGTCGAGCAGTCCTCTCCAAGTGAAGTCACCAACCCTGATTTGTGCAGAGGAGGTTCAGTCAAGCCTAGGACAGGAACATCCAACCTTCCTGAAACTGTTAGTTAGATCGCACGTTGGTAGTTGCTTTTGGATGGTAATTTTCGGGTGGAACTGTATAACTTTGAATTCGGTGATTAATCGTGTTTAGTCGTTTCATTCGCTGAAGTTTCCTATGCAGGGCTTCCCTGTTCCGTTCTGTAAGAAACATCTGTCCAGGACTGACACTACACTCGTCCTCGAGAACGAAAGTGGGGAAGAATTTAGCGTCAAATATCTTGCACAGAAGACGGGACTTAGTGCAGGTTGGAGGAAGTTCGTTGCTGCTCACACGTTGTTAGAAGGAGATGTCTTGATTTTCCAATTAGTCAGCACCGAAAGGCTTAAGGTGACATTAAAAACTTTCTGAACATCCATGCGTGCATATTCGTTCAATTCTAATATTGCCAATATCTTATATATGTATCTCCCATCACCACAAAGCTAGCATTTTTGCCACTAGGAAAAACTAAGTTAGCCTTCTTAGCAACTTAGCTGTGGTTAGATAATATTATGCCATTACTCCGCAACTTTTATGACTAACCTCTCTTTCTTTTGGAGGAAACAATCTTTTGTTCTTGGGAGTGGAGATTTTATCAGGGCATGGAAATGATAGATATAGATAATTAGATATAGGTATAAGAATTAGTCTCTGAATCCACCGGATGCTAAATTTCTACATTCGCTGAATTTTAATCACTGGCTAGTAGCCATATCATGCCTTTAGTAAGGTGTAAAGGACTACATGAGAGGCTAGAGGGGACGTTTTGGGGAGGGTTAGGGGTGGGGGGTGGGGATGGAAATGGTATGTGGATTTAGACTCGATTGTGGGAAGAAGATAAACAAAGTAACCACACACTCTAAGTGGATTGACTGAGTAATGGAAATGGAAAAACGTTTTGAAGTGGCTGGATTGATGTGAATCCTAACAAGAATGAAGTTTTTTGGTTGCCAATACTTGTTAAGGGAATGCGGGATGTATAAAAGATTCTGATAGATTCATCGATACATAAAACTAAAAGTAGATCGGACATTTGGGCATATCATAATTCAGAACGTCAAGACCATTAGGTGGTCTGCATAAAAGTCTCAAAATTTCTGTATTTTAAGCCTGTTTATAGGGTTGTTAGCAGATCACATGTGAATAATACTCCCCGAGTCCCTGGCTCTGGTCAGTTGAAGATGAAAACTATTACCATGAAGCTTATTCACCCCGATGGTGCAATGCCAAATTTTATGCGATTGAGAAGCCAAATGCTTTTCTTTTTGGACATGTATAGTTATTTCTCGTATCACACTGGTTTTGATGTAATAGATGGAAGTCGTGCTGTCACAGCTGCAGTCTTAAACTTTAATATCGATTTGAAAATTGAAATAGCGGTGTAAATTTGTAGGTGTACGTGATAAGGGCTAATGATTTAACTGAGGTGGACGGTGCTCTTAGCCTCCTGAATTTGGAAGTCCTTACGAAACAAAGTAATGCAGGTAGGTGAATTGATTTTCTGATAACTTTTAAATCTGTATTATCATCAATTCTCCATTTTGTTTATATTTTATTTCTCGGTCTTTAATGGAACGATATATGTATGATGCAGTGGAAGGAGCTACTTGTAACAACAAAAGGAGGAAACACCCGAAGTCTCTTCCTTTGACTGCAGTCGAGAAGAAGCAGCAGCACGAGGAAGGCTCCACAAAGCAACTCGCGCTGTTAGAGCAACAGTCTGGTAACGATAGCGATGGCGTTGCTTCTGAAGTTTTAGAGGATTCCAAGTCGTCTCAACTTGCTGTTTCGTTCGGAGACATTAAAAGTTTCGAGGACTTCACCATCGTGATTAACAATCAGTGCGTCGATTCTGGTATCCCCGAGCACATTCGAAGAAAATACTATGAGCTCTGCAGCAGCAAGAACGCTTTCCTCCACGAATGCCTTCTCCCGGGCCTTTGTTGCGAGCTAGTCGTTGGTGTGATTTTCGAACTCGTGAGCATTGCTGATGCCATTAGAACCTGCAAGCTCACTACCACCATAAAGGAATTCGAGAAGTGGGATAAGTCCTTGAGGTCCTTCGAACTTCTGGGCATGAAAATTGGGTTTCTACGCACCCATCTGCAACGGTTGCAGAGCCTCGCCTTAGGATCTGAAGGCGCCTCGGACTCTAAGAGGTATCGGGAGGCTAAAGCGGGTCTATCACGCACAGAGGACGAGATAAGAAACCTCGAGCTAAAGCTAGCTGCGCTTAAGGAAACTTCTGAGAAATATGGCGCTGATGCTGAAGCTCTGAAGTTGAAAGCCGAGAGCCATGAAGAGAAGTTCCGGGAAGAGGTCGAGGCGCCATGGTGAAGTTCTTGACTCCAGACAGAGTTTACAGTGCAGCTTCATAGGCTCTGCCTTGCATGGAAATGAGAAGATGAAAATAGAATCCTTGTTTCTTAATACATTACAATACAACTATAGTGTTTTGTAGTTGAATTGGAAATTAAACCTAGGAACTTCAGAAAATAGTATTTAGGCTATGAGCTCTCCTCTGTGTTGTTACCTTTGAATTGAAAATAGTAAGAATTGAAAAACAGTGTGCTGCCATTGCTCATTCTTGTGCTCTGCGAGAATTACATGTTAAACTCGAGATTTACCTCCTTCATTAATTTTGGGGCGCCAGGATATAGTTTGACAAAGTTAAAAAAAAAGTAAAAAAATCTAGGCCTTCGGGCGCTAAAATATAGTTTGACAAAGTCGAGCAATCTAAGTTACTTAGGATTAACCTCTTTCATATGCCTTGGGGGTGCCAAGATATAGTTTGACAAAGCCGAGCAATCTAGGTTACTCATGAGTTACCTCCTTCATAAGTCTTGGGGCGTTATCACGTTACGATATGACTCTATTTGGCACCCCTAGCTAAAAAACTAGTAGTTAATAACTGTAATAAGGTAACTAATTAAAATTAAAGTGTTTGGTAAAATTAATTGTATGTTAAAAATTAGCTGATAAGTACACGTATAAAAAGACATAAAAGGATTAACTAAGATTTTATGATTTTGATTAATAAAGGGTATAGTAGATAGTGTCATTTTTTATATATTAATAAAGATAAAAATGTTAAAAAGCCACGACTTATTTTGAAATGTTACTTGGAGTAGCGTTTCAAAATAAACTATTACATTTTAATTAAACTCCTCATATTTTATCAAATAGACCTTATAACTTATTTGTATGTTAAAATAAACTATAATCTCTATCAACCAGAGTCATAGGTAGGTTATATATATGTAAGAGACTTAGGTGACATCTCGATAATCAGATTATTATTATTTTATTATTTTGAAGTATCAAACCTATCTTGGACTTTGTGTAACAGTGCATGGTACGTGTAGTAGGAAACTAAACCTTTAATTTTGATAAGCATGCATGCTTGAATTGAACAAAGAATGACAAGTATTAATGTATTCTTGTAAATTAAAATGTTGTCACTCTAATCGAAACCCAATATTTTATATATCTAGCTGATATCTCACTTAAGTCAAACTTTAATTTATGGTGAAATTATTATGCAAATAATTTTATAGTTCAGTGATTATATATGTTCAAATTTCAAATGTTTAGTATATGAAATTTTCAAATTTAATACACACCACTCTCATCAATTGTATAAAAATATATAATTTTGTTAGTTAGCCTAGTGAAATTAGTCCAATTATTGTTAACTTGATAGCCATAAACTTACAAATTCGACTCTCAGCAAGAGCGGATAGCCTTTCTTAGTTTGAGTCGATCAATTATGAGCAACTTAAATTAGTTTGCCTCTTTGCATGATATATCATTATTTCTCCTTAATTACATTTCATAAGAGACTTGAGACTCGAATTTTGTATTATAATTCACATTTCACAACATACATTAATTCATCATGTGTTGACATGCACAATAATAATAGCTCTAGTTTTGAACTCCGTGCAACAATGCATGGCGTATGTACTAGGAAACTAAACATTTAAGTTTGGTGTGCATATATATATATACTTGAACAAAGAATGACAGCTGCTAGTGTATATAGTTGTAAATTAAAATATTGCACTTTAATTGAAATCTAAGCTTCCACCTTTTTTTTTTGAAACAAATCTAAGCTTCCACCTACTTACCTCACTTTAAGTCAACTTTATAAATAATTTTTTTTAATTAAAAAATGTTATAATTTAGTGACAAAAGTTTAAACCTAGTACATAAAAAAATCAGATCTAATTCACACTTGCATCAAGTAAGATTTTTTTTTTTTTTTTTCAATTCCTTGTTTTGAATATGAAAGAGAAATCCTCTACATATAATAGAGATAGGTAAAGTAGAGGTGGCTATGAGCTTGGCAAAACCTAACCTAAAAGAGATAACTTGTGATAAACCACTAGTTTAAAGGTTAGAGTACGATAGCATCTTAGGTTCAAAGAAAACTATAATCAATTTTAGAGTAATTCTAAGAGTTGATCGAGTGAGGTTTTTTTGCTCAGTTTTTTCAGGCCAAATAAGTGTGAGAATGCGAGGAAAAGTGGGCGGGGAAAAGAGAGATGTCAGACAAAAAGAAATAATGCCGCACACCAAGCAAAGATCTTTTTTTTTTTTTTTCCGTTCTCCTCATAAGCTCAACAAAAAATCACTGCAACGACCTCATCCTTTATCTCTCCTATTTCTCTTCCTTCCAACTCGGTCCGACACCAAAAGAATCTTGATGGGGGTTATTCTTAAATTGATTTTGTGGACACCCTAAATTACAGAATAGTATTTATAACATTAAAATTAAAATGTTGTAGTGATTAAGAAAAACATTGAAATAACTAATAGTTAAAAATATATATATATATATATATATATATATATATATATATTTAAAAAAACTTAAACCAATGCTGTCAAAGTAATACTAAATCAAGAATGATGACTCCCAACTATTATTGACATAGCCAGACAAAATGCTGGTCTTGCAAGTTTCTTTCACGTTTTTCTACATTCAGCAAATATTATTTATAATATCTAAAAGATAATATAAAAAAACCATCAAATATCATAAGTGACACATAATTGAAACCAATACTAATCAAGATATTGAACATTATTAATAATACAACTTTTTTTTTTTTTTTTTTATTGAGTTGTAATAGTTACAAAATAGAGTACTAGAAAATTAAAGGTAACAAAAGCTAAGGGAGGGGATGGAGGGGAAGAAGACAAGAATGGCGGTGAGCGCGAGGAGGCTAGCTAGTTTGTTTATATAGTTTAAAAGATAGAGAGAGAAAGTATCTGACAAAGGAAAGAGAGATGCTCCTTCCGGACGTCAAGTACTTTTGACCGGCATCTCCTCTTATTACATTCATTTTGGAAATTAATGAATATTCAATTCATTAATAATGAATGCAGCAGCAGCATTGCAGCAACACCTTCTGGCTTTCTCTTTTCTTTCCCTCTCCTTCTTCTTCCCTCCTGTGTTTTAACCAATGAATCTTAACGTATCACCTCGTGCTTCTTCTGCATCTGAACCTACAAACCCCCCCCCCCCCCCCCACAGCTATCTCTTAGCTGTCATCTTTGACTGCTGACTCCTCCTCATTAACACCTCCTCCGCTCCCCCCTCCCCCCCCATCCCACCTTACAAAATATGATAATATATTCCTCACCCTAAAGATTTTGTTTAGCGATAACTTTCTCAGCTTAGACTAGACTAATTTTAAATTCTCAGAACCCCTATCCAGAGTCAATGGAGAAAATATATAACGAGTTGTCCAATTAGCCTCTCAATCAGTCATTGTCATTACTCTGCCCAAATTAAAGGGTTTATTCATTTGTGTTATAAGTTGTTAAGATGTAAGAATTCAATAATTTTTTTTTGAGTGTAACTCAGGGTCTTCACTATCGAACACAATGACTAATTCAATTCCCTCGTTGAATTGTAGGCACATCTATTAGATGGAATAATTGATTAAAAAATTTAATGTTGCTCCATACATAAAATCAATGATGTTATATATGAAGTTTGATAGTGTGGTTAGCTTCATATATCATTTGCAGCCATCAGTGCACAATAAGAAGTTATATATATGGTACAGAGAATTGGAGAAACAGCCAAAAATGGTGTAATGAAACAAGAAAGCTTGAAAACACTAACTTAATAGAAAATGAATCCAAATCCAAGAACAACTATTTTTTTTTACCCAAACTTCCAAGTTAAAACAGAAGTCACACCAATTCCTAACCACACTAATAACAATATATTTCCACCCCCTCCAATAGTGAGAATTAAGCTCTTCTAAGAATAATGTAGTGAAGCCATCCAACAACTAACGTCAATTGAATCGAAACTCCATGTCCCTGCATGAGCTTGACCCTCCACCATGCAATGTATCCTGCAAAACCCCACAAACCCATATTACATCTACTACGTAAATTAAAATCAATAGAAAGTGAAAAAAAAAAAAAATTGAATCTTTTTATACCCGTGAGTTCTTGGTGGCAAGAACTTCATCTCTCTTATCTTCGCTATTCTTGTCAACTTTCTTGGACCCAATGTGGGATTTCCTGAGCCCCAGAAGCCCTTTCCACCTGGTGGGACTCTTGGGAGGCTTGAGGGCAAAATCGTCATCCTCCACCTGCAAAAGCTCATCTTTGAGAGTGGTGGTCTTGTGGTGGCTAGGAGCGGCGGTCTCCTTGTAGGGCAAAAGGCGGCCCTTGGAGAAGAGCTCATCAGCGGTCATAGTAGTCATGGCCGAGTAGTTCGAGACGCAAAATTCAAAATCAGAAGAAACGGGGGCATCCCGGTAATTCTTGATGAGTTGCTGGTGGTAGTGATGATGGGCGGCGGCGCCGCCGCTACTGGACTCGACAAAGTCGTTAGAGAAAGAGATCCGGGGACTCATAATCGGCGGAGCCGCCTTGTGGTCGGAGGAGTTATGGTTGTTGTACATTATATATGCATATATGGAAGGGTGGGGGGTGTCTAGAGCGACATTGGAGCAGTGTGGGTGAAACACCAACGTTAAACCCAGACACACAGTATTATTAGTTTCTCACTCACCTCCTCCTCGTCTTATCTTAGTAAATGAATAAATAAATAAATAAATTTTGCTTAGGGCAGGGGACCCTCTAATGCTGTCACCTCCCTCAAGTAGTAGATGGGTGCATTTATATCGACATAGTTAGGACAAACTTTATTTGTTAGTTGCATATAAATATTACCTTGCTCCCTATGTATTTATTTCTTATCTTATATATCATTCATGTCTTTAGTTGTTTAATATTAAACTTGTTCAAATCAAATCTTGAGCTCAATTATTTACATATATTAAATTACTTCTTTTCGTCTCATCTCGAACAAGTATTTTTTTAAAAAAAATAATTTAAAAATGTTAAGCTTCATATCTTGAAAGATTCTTTGGATGTCATTAAGTTATATATTCTTGATAGCTGATTGTGTTAGATGGACTTGATTATATATGACATTTATAATTGTATGTTTTCCTTTCACTAATTGTATAGGTTTTTGAAATATTTTATAGCTTTTATTTATTATCATAAAAAGTAACTATTATATATATTTTAAGGAAAATGATAATAGATGTATATTCTTGACCACAGTCAAAATATATTGTAATGTGTACATTGTGATTATTTGATGATCAAATCAGATGATTTTTAATGATAAAATTAGTCACTCATCATGATGTGTTACATGTTAAGAAATATTTTCACTCTCAAAACACTATACGATTAGTATTACTCAATTATTTTAATGAGTGAGTCTCTTGTGAGACCATCTCACATATCCTTATATATGAAACATATCTATCATGATGAAAATATAGTACTTATATGCTGAAAAATGAGATACTAATGAAGAATAAATTATTGGTTACTTTTAAATAAAAAATGTAATATTCAAGATTGAATAGTTATTTATATGAGAAAATATGTAATAATAATCATTGATAAATTGTTTAATTGTTACTTATGAGAGAAAGTATAATATTTATGACGAAAAATGTAATATTTTAAAATCAAAATGTAATATTAAGAGTTGAAGAGTTACTTAGGATAAAAATTGTAATACTTATGTGGAACAATGTAATACTTATAATTTTCAAAAAAAAATGTAATACTTATAAAAAAAACCTGACCCGTCTCATGGAAGAATTTACCTTTTATTTTTTTTTTAATTTTTTAATTTTTTAATTTTTAATAACCTAGGTTTTTGGCTTTGCTGTATATGATTATATCTTGGACCCCATGAACTCATCACCAAATCCATGGGGAAGTAAATCGATCAAATTTACTTGTAAGACTCAACACTAACATCTAAACTTCTACGAATAAGAAGTCTAACCCAAAGCTAGGGCTATTAGCGAACAAAGCTTTCAGTAACCTACTCGTGTTCGTGTTTGGTAAACATTTGTTTATTAAGGTAAACTAATATAAATGAACAAATTTTAGAGCTCGCTTTATAAATGAACAGAGTCTGAATAGTTGTAGGCTCGTTTGCTAAGAGCTCGTTTGTGTTCGCTTAATAATGTTCATGAACAAGCTCATTTAGTGTTCGTTTAATAATGCTTATGAACATGTTCATGAACAAACAGCGTGCTTGTGCGCACGCGCACACACACACATATATATATATATAGTCGTGCTATTTGTTTGGTTATTGTTTGCGAACATAGATTATTTTTTATTTATGAACGAATTGAGATCATAAACATGTGCATGTATTTGGTTATTAAGCGTTGATGAACGTGAACGAACATGTTCTTGAACGTGTTCATTAATGTTAACAAACACTAATGAATGTTTAACAAATAAACATGAACAGAATTTTTAAAAACCTTAACAAACAAACACGAACATGAACACTCTAAAATTATTAACAAACACGAACAACCTCCGTTCGTTCATGTTCGATTCGTTAACAACCATACCCAAAGCTAAATCCTCAATATTTATGACAGGAATTAAACCCCACCTTACTTTCAGAAACGAATCTTAAATATAATTTTTCATTAACTAAATCAATGATGTGGAGGTTATTATTCAATTTTTAAAGAGTTATATACTATATGGACCTTGAAATCTTACTCTACCTTAAATTTTACTCTTTGATGTGATGAATACTGATAAACTATTTTTTCATATAAATTTCAATACAAATGTCTATATCAAAATTTTGTATGAAGTAAAAACTAGAAATAAAAAATAAGAATCCCCAATAGTATTTTCCATTTTAAAAATGTGTTGATGGTGGGAGTAATTTAATTGGCTAGCTAGGTTATGAGGGGTAGGTGCATGCATGGATGGCTTTTTGACCATCATATCATGAGTGACCACAGACTACTGCTAGATAGCATATTTTAGGTTTTGATGTGATAGTTATTTGTCACCATATAGTTAGCTCCCTTGCCGTTGAACCATAAGTCAGAAACACGTACTAAATCTTGGATAAATAATATAATATATATAATATACCGGGCCCTATATTGCTGCTGTTTTGTGGCTTTCTCGCAACGAACCTAACGTCGCCACGTCAATTTCATTCACACTGTCACTATCTTTCACCTTAACATCAACAATCATCTTTATCTCTTTAATTTATACCTAGCTTGCTTCTTACCGCATGTATGTCAAACATCTCCCATTCATTCATTTCATTTTACTATTATATATAATTTATATATAGTAGATCCTATCAAACAGTATAATGTAGTACTCATGATGTTTGAGATAATGTATTGATTGCATTAATAACCAATAGCAATCAATACTACAATAATGGAATAACTTTTGTGGTATAGTGAGTGATATATAACTTGTATTGTCCACTGAAATAGTGAGAAACAGGCACTTGTTGAAGGCTTGATGTTGTTGAATTAGTTATTTTGATAGTAGATTTCAGTTCCTTCGAGTGAAACATATTTCAATCAAATTTGTTCTGTTTGAGAGATTCTTTATCATATTATGAAAATTTTTTATTGTCTCATGACATGTAAAATTATTAGTGTGTCTACCCTTTTTGAATGTTTGCCTTTTTAATTTAAAATTTTATGGGAGTAATCTAGATATGTAATATAGTTAAGAGTATACTCATTGAAAATACACAAGTCTAATTTTTAAAATCTTTTTATAAATTTAATATGAGTAGATGCTCACATGCCGAATTATAATAATGATGATACTAAAAGATGTGAACCATTTTATAATTTGAAAGGATTAAGCACAATTATTCAATTTTGTCAAATTACAAAATATACCACATCTCTCACTATATTTAGTATTTGATTTGAAGGTTATCCCAACCAAATCGATCGAACAGTTAGCTTAGTAATCACAATTGCATTGTCTATTAATCTTTTTAATTTGAGTCGGTCTGTGATCTTGTCTATCTTCAAATAAGTGTTGCAAGCTTTCTTGTAATTATTACCGATGATTGATTGTACAACAAAAATCAGTCCCCCAATAATGCATAATAGTTCCCCGGCCTTGCAGTACACCTCAATTGATTATTTAATGTTAATATAATATTTTTCTTAGAGAAAAAGAAAAATAAAAGAAAGAAAAACTAATAAAGCTTTTTTTTTTTTTTGAAAGTAAACATAGCTATTCCATTAATTCATAACATAAAACGTTTACATCAACGATCAATGAAATGGTAAACCATTCCTTACAGTCAGACATAGAAACAACTTTTCTAACTATGCTATAGAAAACTTGAATCGCAGACTGTTTCATAACTAGGAAGCTATGTTCCTTCAAGGAGCTTAAAGCTTCATAAAAAATCTGGGTCTTCGTCATCATTCTTTTTTGCTCGCCCAGGATAAAATCAACACTTGCCGAAACCAAACTAAACGATTTATGCTAATGAAAATGAAAAGCTCGTGAAAGTAACGAGATGAAAAATGCTCGTGAAAGTAACGAGAGGAAAACACAATAATAGAGAAAATAAAAAGTAGGTAAAGTCAAAGTAGGGTTGAGAGTTCGAGACTACCAACACAAACCCCAATACCTACCTACTATTATTTTATTCAAAGGGAAAGAAAACGGAAGACGAAAATCTATGGCGGTGGTCGGAGGCGGACGGACCTGCGACAGTGGCCGGGGCGGAAGAAGAGCGAGAGCAAACGTAGAAGGTGACCAAAACCGCCGGCTCAAAGTTCCATTAGACCTCCGGCCGGAGGCCGGCGGTGGAAGCCGAAGTTGAGCAGCAAAGAAAGGCGTTTGGTTTTAGAGAGAAAAGGGAGGCATAATAGTTCCCAAGTCCCCCAATAATGCATAATAGTTCCCGGGCCTTGTAGTACACCTCAATTGATTATTTAATGTTAATATAACATTTTTCTTAGAGAAAAAAAAAAAACTAATAAAGCTTTGTATTCTGATCTAAAAGTGTATCTTTCCATGACCAATTATAATGTACGTGTCCTGACAATAGCAAAAATGAAGATTAATAAAAATTTCTTAATTTATGAATTTGTTTGTAGACCCTATACTAAACGGTGCATCAAGACAGGTGAAAGTTTGTCCACACTTGTTTGGTTGGTGATGATACTTTCTTTGAACCGAATTGGATAACCAAATTTCATTGCTCCATCAAATTTATAGCCAATACTTGTAGTCCATGATATAATGGTTGCAAATGGATGGATGAGATTATAAGTATTGTGCTCACTTGAATTTAATTATTCATAAGTTCACAAATAGCATATCCTAATACCAAACCTTCACACCCGTTTGGTTCGGTGAAAAATATTTAAAGAAAATAGAATTCAAATTCCATGGAAAATAAATTACCAGGAAAACAGATTCCATTGTTTGGTTGATGGAAAAGAAATTACTGGGTATATGAATTCCATTGTTTGGTTGGGTTTGGAATGATAAGGAATTATGGATATAAAGACCAATATGGCCCTAAAAAGATGAATGAATAAATAGGTGTCTATGTAATTAAGAAACTTTTATAAGGATAAAATAGTCCAAGCATGTTATTTTTTCCCAAGTCTTGTGGAAAACAAAATCCCACATCTTTGCAAGAAATTCATTTTCTAATGGAAAATGTTTTCCATCCAACCAAACAGCATAAAACAACATTTCCTCCCCTTGAAATCGAACCAAACATTACTCTTGCAAGGGAAATAACTCATTTCTAGAAATACTATTCCTAAGAATAAAAGTATTCCGTAATTACCAAACAATAGAATAAATTTATTTCTCGATCTGAATATTTTTCCATCCTTGACCTGTTCCATGAACCAAATTTGCTATAATGTTACTTCTAACATAACTATCAAGTTTAAGAGCATCTTCAATTCTTAAAGTCACCATGAAAAAATAAACTACCTGATGAAAGCTAAGGCAATTTGTCTCCATTGTATGCCATGAAACTTAACAATGCCACTTATATTTCACTGCTATCAAGATCAGATTATGAACGAGACTCACATGGCCAGGTTGATATATACATTATACATACAGTGTAAGAATAGGAGTTCCAAAGCACAGTCGTCCCACAGGCAGGCAGGCACCTCGGCTCTGATGTGGTACAGAGTACTTATGGTTAACAGTGCTTGATTGCTGCTATCAGTCGTGGCATAGCCAGAGGTTTACATAATTGTGGTCCTCAAAATGGACACCTACTTTTGCTAAGGTTGTTATGCGCCCATATTCATGTCTAGTTTCTTTCATTTTCAAATACAAATTCATTTAAACTTTAGCTTTCCTAATTAATGTACTAAGCAAAAAGATAACAAGTCTCAGTTCATCAAAACTATGTTTGTCTATCAGATAACAACTATTTTTGAAGATTTATTATCCCTTGTTGGCTTGGCTGTTACATTGCATGCATATTGTAAGTGTAATATTGTATAGATGTATTTTTAATTAAAACTAATCTTGATAAAGAAAGACGGTTGGTTATATTGTTTGTATTATATATCATGATAGTTTTCTAATCTTGGATATTGAATATTGTCAAATCATTGGATGGAGATTCAACATTGAGAAGACCATGGCCGAAGGTTTCCTATTCATCCTTGGAGAAAAAAAAAATATTGATTTCTCATTTAATATGATCTTCATTGAAAAGGAAGGGAAAGTCAATTAAATTATTTACTCTTGAAGCTTTGACCACAATATGGTATTTTGGGCTTGGGCATAATTTTATGTACCAAATTTGATTGAGGTGATTTAGGCAATTGTTATATTGCATTGTGAATCTTGATACAAAAATTTTGTACTTTAGTCAATATATTATGTGCATACAGTTACAATTTCTGTACATGTAAACAAATAATTTGATAATTGCTTATCCATAATCCATAATATGATAGTTATAGGTACAGAAACTGCCAACTACAAATACAAAATCTGAAGGTTATTTTTAGACCAAGTCTACAATGCAAGGTAAACCCTGGTCCATGGTATAATTTGCCTTGATTCAAGAGGTACAGAAAAGTAACTCGAGACTAAACTTAGGAAAAACCAATTCCATAGTCAGATGTTAAAGTGCTAAAAATTAGGTTGAAGATAGATCAACGAGTCTGCCAACTTTTCTACTGTATGTCTCATTTCATAACTGGAGAACTTTTTTTGAACTTTCAATCATACAAAGAAAGGTTACAGTTGGGAATTTTAGATGATTTTCTACATATCTGCAACTTGGGAATATAACATTCATACTTGTTGTTTACACTTTTGCTCCAGCAATCTAAAAGCTTGGTCTCTGTGCAAATTGTTCTCATGAAATGATGCTTCAAATCCTTCAATGGTGTTGGTAACAGTCCCCAGATGGATTATCATATTCCCATTCCCCTGTATTGTCTTTTGTCCATATGAAGATTTTAGAGGAATGTTGGCAGGATCTTGGGTGAGCTTACCAAGTTTCAAAATGGTGACCTGGCAGCATAGGATTGGAAGATAGTTTGAGAAAACAACTAAACAAGGATCCAGTCTGTCCAACAGTCCAAGTGGCCAGCCATGATGAGAAGTACCAAAATTTTTCATCAGAAGAGCCTTCTATATATTGACATGTGGCAATTGTCTTACAATACAATGTGGTCCTAACCACAACAGTGAAAATCCATTCAAATCTATGCATGTTTATACATATTATAGCAGTACAGCTCAGTTGCAACAGTAAGTACAATTATCACCACTTACACTATAATAATGCTCTGACCAAATTCAAGCATTGTAGATGTCCCTTAACACTCCTAAAACGCGGTTCGCTACTTCCTCTCCAAACAGCCTAGGGAAGCTTGATCCAAGATCAATCTCAATTGTCTTGTTTTTAATGATCTGGTCTCGCCTTCCTAATCCAGCACTCTCATCCCCTCCGACTTCTCTCTCGACACATGCACACATGTCCAACCACGTCTCGAGCATTTCCTTGGCTATAGGACTAATATGATCTCGAATAATCTCCTCCATGCATGATGTCTGGTCAGCAGGAGCTTCTATGGAGACCATAACGGCGCATGGAGAGACAACGGATCGGATATATAGAGATGAAGAGACATAAGGTCGCACCTCAGGCAACTTCTCGAGAAGTTGTCTGTGTCTGTCTAGTTGGGTGTCTTCGTAAAACTCCTTCAAGTACTCGGGATGTAAGACAAGGTCCTTTCGAGGAGGGAGGTCGAGGATAAGAATTAGAGACACCGGACTGCTCCGGATGAGCTCAATTAAGAAGTTTGGTGCATCGGTGGAGGGTCTCAAATAGGCGGAGAGACTTGTTATGTTCAAAGCTCCACCAGTGGGCAACTTGCAATGAACCCAACTCCCCAATATGAAATCAATCTGTTTGCACATTGAATAGCTCCATCAATTTTGCATCATCAATCTCTTCTAACCTTCATTATAAATTTATAATCTCACATTTTGATTCTTGTTATTACTTTTACCAGTATACTTAACCTAATGAATAAGAAAACTAGCACTTATATAAGCAAGAACAAGCTAGGGATCAATACCTTAGTTCTCACAGTTGCATGGACAAAACCAGTAATTGCTAAGATGGCTGGTTATGCTTATATAAGTACGAGCTTTCTCAATCATTATTTTAAATATACAGACAAGACGTTTAACTTTAAACTAAGAATACCTAAACTATTTTGTTAATATTCATGGTATCTCTGTCTAATGTAAGACACCTTGATTGGCCCTCTAGACTCTGGTCAATCTACTCTGAGACCATTTCCACCTATCAACTATTTAACTCAACTTTACTAATCAAGGAAAGTGGCATAATAATCTCTGGTCTTATTAAGACCACTACCCCACAAATTAAGAAAGTACTCCACCAATTAATGGAGGGGCACCAACCCATGTAAGAAGCCTATATAAGCAAGCCCACAAGAACATTAAAAGGGACTATCGTCTACAATCATCTACAAGCTACAGAAACCTCTCTCGATCCTCCATCTTCTCCATGCACATTTACGAACAATTAAACATTGGAGATTCTAGCCAGCCACCCTAAGAAAGGTGGTGGTTTTCTCCCTTTTTAAGTTTCCATCTAAAACAGATATGTCTTTTACTATTTATTGACACTTAACACCATACACACAAGCCTTAAGTTCAAATCACAATTCACAATTAGTATATGATGTTGGCAAACTGGAAATCAAAATTGGATGGGATCCTTTTGTTACCCATTCAAGATTTCCAATTCCAAGCAAATTTTGGTTAAATATACACTCAAGTTTAAGTTTTTCTATTAGTAGTAACAGAATCAAGTACCATAGGCTTGTTTATTAAGAACAGCACACTTTAGAAATTTTATTAAACTGCATTACCTTGGCTCCTGGAATTTCAAAATCCAAAATCACAAAAATTGAGCTAATAATCACTCCATAATCTTCTAACCTAGAATAAAATAGTAAATACAACAACAGAGATAGAGATAGAGATAATACCCTGGAAGAGGGGAGGCCGGATCGGACATGGAGAGCGGCATGGGCGGAGCCAGTAGGGTTTTGGTAGTACTGGACATCGGGTGGGAGAGTACAAGGCTGAAGGGCGGATTCAAGTCGGGTCTCAACGGAGGAGACGAGTTGCACCATAAGGTCTCTGTGTGGGGCGGAGACGTACGGAAATTCCATGAATTTGGTCTGAGATTCGCTGTGCAGAGGTTCCATCAATGGAGATTTGGAGCAGGGGATTCGATTTCTGAAGAAACGCAAGGTCGGAGATGAAGATGGAGGTAGAAAAGGAGAAAGGGAAATTGGGGATGCAGTACAAGGTAGCAAGTAAGCACAAGAAACAGCCATAAGGGGGCTCTTGGGCTTCCATCTTCATTTTGGCAGTATTTCAATGCAGAGATTACTGTGAAGTTGAATGTTACTATCTATTAACAGTTAGAATTTACAGGTCGAATTCAATTTATGAAAAGATAGAATGAAAAATTAAGAATGAGATACTAGGACAACTCAATTAAGAATTAATCTCGATTAAATGGTATTATTGAATGTCAAGAAGTTATAATGATTAATACCAATATGAAATAAGTATATACTGTAGTTATACACATATCTCATGGTAGAAGAGGCAAAATGTTGTCTTCAATAATCTACCAGAACAAGAACAAGAGATCGATTCAAGCATTATAGGTTTCCGATAACACTTGTACAATGCGGCTCCCTATTTCTTGTCATAAAATTTTATTGCCAAAAATAACCACTAAAATAGAGGGATAAAAGAATTAGAAGAAGACAACATAAAAAGCCCTTCTAATTTACGGTCCATATACGGTAAAAGTTACGGAGAACTAAAAGTGTCCCACGATAAAAAAGAGTGGCTAGAATTCGATCATTTTTATTATAGAAGACTAAAATTGGCATACACCTAATAAATCTAGGACTAAAAGTGGAATTAACTCTATATATGTTTGTACATCAATTTTTGGAGTAAGTTCGGTGAGTCTCAGTAATCAAAAAGTGATATGAAAAAGATCTGAGAAGAGTCAGACAAGTACTTTGAGAAAGGTCTAAGATGAAAGGTTTTACGCTATAAAAGTCTAAGAGATGAAAATTTAATTTCAGCACTATCATATTTTCTTGTGCGATCTATAGTAAACACTAAGAATATATCTTTAGATAAAATTTTCACTTACACAACTTTAAACGAAAATTCTTAGCAGAGCAACTCAAAATTTCTATATATGTTCTTTTATCTCATGAGTTTTAACCGAGTACCCATGTACGTTATTTGTAAAAGGAGATTAAAGACTTATATAGAAAAGTGAATATACGTTTGAAGATGTCAAATGATCCACTTTTTACTCTCTTATTTTCTTCTGTATTGTTTGTTGTATCTTAAAATATTACATAATACAAACATTTTTTCCAACTCAAACAACTATATTTAACTAAGGGTGACAGGAAAATAATTTCTGGCCCACTACCATTATGATTGAGCATAGCCGTGTGAACAACCAATCATATTTAGTTACTAAAATCAATTACGTTGGACCGGAAGAACAGGAAAACTTGTCTGAGTCAAGAATCAAAGCAAAGGTTTTAGCTGATTGTCATCATAAAGATATGGGAAAATCTGCATTGTTTATCGGGAAATATAATTGAACAATACTATAATAATACTACGTACTATCCTAGTGATATGTATGCCCCCCACTTAGAATTTTTAAGATTATCCATTATGAGAAACATAAAAAATCTTATTAGTCAGAGATATATGATCTCTTCTCTGTTTTCTTGTGTCTATTGAAAGTGAGAAAAGAAAGAGATCACACCATCACATCTGTTCGTAATGGGAAGGTGAATCATCAAATCTAACAAAGCAAATTTCGGGTGCCAAGTTCAATCTTGTTTGAATAATTTAGCCATACACTAACAAACTTTTTAGGTTAATGTTGTCTCGTCCACCTCGTTATGTGAGTCAAAAACTTTGATATAAATCAAGCATTTATGTAAGTTTGAAGCTAAATTCATGTCATTTATGATACAATATAACATGTTGTAGTTTGTCCACAAAAAGTAAAATTTTCTCATTCTCAAACCTCCACATCCTGGCGCATCAGATAATGGAAGGGTAAATTATGATGACTTAGTGACCCATTAAGTGAGAACACCAGTGTCTAGTGTCCACAAGGAGCCCATCACATTAGGTGATGGAGGTAACTCTTATACTGCGGCTGCTCGGAGTTGATCCTGTGTACTTGTCCACATTCTACCACTTAGGAATCAACCGCCTTAAGAACATGTTAGTTGTACTGTAGCATGGAGAGCTGACGATAGTTTCTTGTATAAGAGGAAAGTAGAGATTGAATGCAAGGTATTTCCATCTAAGAGAGTTAAGTGGATCGAAAAGCTGAAAAGGGAACAGAGTTTGCTTCTAAGCCAAACAATTATGTCAAAAAGAGTGTCAAAAAGCTACGAAGACGTTACATACTTGTGAAGCAAACTATATACCTTATCCAAACGGTAACTGTTGCATCCAAATATAAGCTGAGAAGTTAACAGGAAGGGTGGCAGTAGTTATACTGGAGATCGAGGGCTTCCATATCCATGGAGGAAATGGTGGTGGAAGCTCTCATCTTTGGCGATAGAAAATCCCAAGTCATGGCTGCAAAGCAAGTCGGCCAATTCACGAGGAAACAACGCCACAAAATAGCCGAAAAAGACATCATTCCTCCATTGATCTCCATGCTCCATTCCCAAGATTATGAAGCCATTGAAGCCTCTCTCTTGGCTCTGCTTAATCTAGCCTATGGCAGTGAAAGGTTTGTTGAAAATTGAACTATTTGCTGCAAATTTCTTCCATATTCTTGTATAATATATTGCTGGGCAAATCCTGTGAAGGGTCAAGTCCAGCACCACCAGGCAACTAGAGATTGTTGGGTTGAGATTTGAATGATCAAGTCCAGCACCATATAATTAGGGGCACCTGACTCTTGAAAATATGCCTTGCTAGCTACCAGTTATTGATTTTGACGTAATTGTAAGCGTTTAATTCTGACCTATACTAATTCCGTTTTAATTTTCAGGAATAAGATCCTGATCGGTAGATTTGGGGCTATACCAGTGTTAGCAATGGTGCTTCATCTCCAGAATGAATCGTTATGTGGGCTAGCAATCGCAGCGCTTTTGACACTTTCTTCTTGCATGGCAAACAAGGTGGAGATTGCGAGATCAGGGGCGGTAGAACATCTTCTCTATCTGCTCAGATCACAATTCACTGCTGCAAATTATATGATCAGTCTTGATATAATATCCGTACTACACAATCTCTCAACTTGCCACGAAACCGTCCCGAGAATAGCGGTATCAGGAGGGGGAGCGTTGCTGCTCCAACTAATAAATTCATGGGAGAAATCATCGGAGCTGGTGGAGAAAGCTACGGCGGTGCTGGAAAACATGGTTTCTTCATCGGACGCGGCGCTAAAGGAGGCCGCGGAAACATCGGGGTGTGTCGGGGTGTTAGTGGAGGCTATGGAGGAGGGCTCGAGGTTGTGTAAAGAATACGCGGTGGGGATTCTGTTGAGGATTTGTCGGAGCTGGAGAGAGAGCTACAGGGGAATGATATTGCGGGAAGGGGCCATGGCGGGGCTGCTTCAGTTGACGGTGGACGGGACCGCCACGGCCCGGGACACGGCCAAAGCGCTGATTTTGCTCCTCAGAGATTGCGGCGGCGGCGGTCAAAGAAACCCGCAGGCGCAGGCGAAGAATGCGCTGTTGGAAGAGGTTATGAGCCAGATTGACCGAGGAGATCGAGCCGGAATGTCGGTGGCAGTGTTGGAGGAGATGATTGCCAAACTTCGAACATGATCTCATCTCATTAATTCCATCCTAAACTAATTTTAAGCCTTCAAAATCTTTATTTAAGAGTAATTGAAAAAAATAAATCACTAACTGTCCCGTCAATTCCTAAATCCTACCACTATTTTTATATTTTAGGCACAAGCGTCACCTCTTATTGATTGATGTTCACTTTCTTTAATCTTTATGTATATTTTTGGGCCTTTATGCGTAGCTAGGGGTGGCAAATGAAGGTCGCCTTATATATTTCTTGCTAATATTCTGTCGCCTTATATATTTTTGGCTAATATTCTATCTGCACATGATTAGTTCTGCCACGTATTCTTTTACATATACTAGTGTTATATTCGATGCACGAAATTTTTTTTATTATGAATTTAAATTTTTTAAAAATAAAAAAAATATTAAAATATACAATATAATAATATAGTTAGACTTTTATATATTTGGTGAAGTATCTATTTTTCTATTAAATCACATAAAAAAAAAAGCAGGTCCATATAATAACATGCCTTAATTAAAACAAATCATATTATTCTATTAAATCAAGAAATCATCGATATGCATGCAAACATCATCAATTGAAACACTTTTTTAATACCAACATTTCATTTTAAATATAAATATCTCATTTTCATTGTTGAAGGATAGTAGGGATTTGAACAACTAGTAACCAACATTTCACCACTTCAAATTATAATAATCCTTTAGGGAAGCCGATGATAGAGAGATGGTTAGCATTATGGTCAGGAGTACTTGGACCACTAGCTACATCTCTTTTCACCACCCCAAATCAGAAATTAATATTATGTGTTGAAACCGATGATGGTGGGTGGTCAGGATTTGGACCAGTAGGCACCAATCTCTTCACCACCCCATATCTTAGATGAATATCCTTTGTTGAAGTTGATGATGGTGGATGGTCAGGATTTGGACCAGTAGGCACTAGTCTCTTCACCCCTCCAAATCTCAAATTAAGATCCATTGTTGAAGTCGACGATGGTGGGTGATCAGGGTTCGGACCAGTAGGCACTAATCTCTTCACTACCCCATATCTTAGATCAATATTCTTTGTTGAAGTTGATGATGGCGGATGGTCAGGATTTGGACCAGTAGGCACCAATCTCTTCACCACCCCATATCTTAGATTAATGTCCTTTGTTGAAGTTGATGATGGTGGATGATCAGGATTTGGACCAGTAGCCACTAGTCTCTTCACCCCTCCGAATCTCAAATTAAGATCCATTGTTGAAGTTGACGATGGTGGGTGGTCAGGGTTTGGTCCAGTAGGCACTAATCTCTTCACTACCCCATATCTTAGATCAATATTCTTTGTTGAAGTTGATGATGGTGGATGGTCAGGATTTGGACTAGTAGGTACTAGTCTTTTCACCCCTTTAAATATGAAATTAAAAACCTTTGTTGATGTCGATGATGGTGGATGGTCTGGGTTTGGACCAGTAGGAACCAATGGCTTCTCTACTCCATATCTTAGACCAATATCCTTTGTTGAAGTTGATGATGGTGGATGGTCAGGGTTTGGACCAGTAGGTACCAACCTCTTCACTATCCCATATTTCAGATCAATATCATATGCTAATATTGATGGTTGTGATTGGAATGATAAGCAATGTTGAGTTCTCTTAAGTTGATAACATATAGTGGTAGCAGGGTGTTGATGATGTTGATTTTGATTTGTGGGTGATGATGAAATAAACACAAAGAGGAGGGAGAGTACAAACAAATGAAGTTGATATTCAAACTTCATTCTTGACTCTTGAGGACAATCACTGTGTGTTTTCGAAAGGCTTTTGCAAATATTACAAAAAGATTTTAGTTGCTGTATCAGAAACAAAATGTTCTTCTATATATACAGTCGAGTACCTAGGTATTGAAATGGATATGTATCCACTTTTTTGGTATAATATATTAATATTAAAGGTTTCTTATTTAATTACTATCTCGGATATATTTGGTTATATTGAAATATATATGTATCTCTGGTCCATATGTATCTTAGACGGTCGTAAGAAAAATTAATTTTATTGTTTGGAGCGCTCAGCTTAAATACTGCCATACTGGCGCATAATAATGCCATTGGACCAGGGGTTGAGTTAACCAAGGGGTGATCTTTTAAGGAGAGGCAATGGTGCCTTATATAGCGTCGAAGGCCTTCCGAATGGTTGACAAATGTACGACATCGGCTAATTTAACTTTCATTCTTAGCTATATACGTGTCCTCCACTACTTGGATGCCAGCCATCTCCACATGTATAAGTGGAGCTTCCTGCCCTCCAATACACAAGATGAGTAATGGCTTGGTTTGTTGGTTGTGTATTGCAATAAAAGATAGACCTGTCAGACCAAAATTTATCCAATAAAATAAGTCCCCTAGAGACAATTTGCAACTTTGACAAACTCAAAATCAATACAATGACTTCAATTTTTTGAATCATATAAGAATTCAAAAATATTTTTTATATACCTTTAATTAGTCAAATCTATTATTTAATAAAGTAATTGTCCTGTTTAATACCCCTAGCAATAAAAGATGGACTTGTCGGATCAAAATTTATCCAATAAAACAAGTCGCCCAAGGGACAATTTGCAACTTTGACAAACTCAAAAATCAATACAATGACTTCAGTTTTTTAATCATATAAGAATTCAAAAATATTTTTTAAAGATCTTTAATTAGTCAAATTTATTATTTAATAAAGTAATTGTCATGTACCCCATAATTAAAAAATAATTAATTTCAAAAAACTCCTCAGATGATTGTAATTAATTTCCTTTTCATGATAATTTTCTACGTTAAAGTTTGACTCCCCAGAAAGACAAAAACTTAACTTTTATGCTTTGGGCGACAACAGTTTGGTGTGACTTTAATTTGACTCATAATCTCCTCAATCTCATAAATGCAAAGCTTGGGCGGCTGCAGTTGGGCGTGGCTGTGACCCCTCATATCCTCAATCTCATGAATGTAAAGCGTTTATATATGGTGCTGAATACAAACGAAGGTTAATATATTTATATCATCCGTTTTTTTTGTGGTGTTATTTAATCAATCGTTATAATTTTGTGCATATTATATTTAATGTTATTTTTTGTGAATATTTATTGTATATTGTAGTTTCATATCTTGATTCTGAACATTATGGAGCAATGTTTTGATATGATGAGAGATTAAAAAGTGCTAAAATGAATTCTGCACCAAGATTTTCCATATGTTGTGGGAATGAAAAGATTAAGTTGTCAAATACAAATGTTCCTCTGGTCAAAATATTTGAACTGTTTTTTAGTGGTAGTGCTAGGAGCAAGCATTTCCTACAACATATTCGATCATACAATAGTATGTTCAGTTTTATATGTAATGGAACTTTGTGATTTTGTGTAACCAATAATGTGTCTATATTTTGTGTAATGAATATGATAATCCAATTTTAATATTGTTCCTTATTTTAATTTATAATTAATATCACTTTTAGTCCGTCGACTATTGTGACATTACCACTTTGCCACATCTATACTATATATAAAAACATTATCCTCCTCCAAAATTTCCCGCCCAAACGTAGGGGCATTTTAGTAATATGGTTATTATTATTCTAATTATAATTAATTAATATTATTCTATTATAATATTAGTAATTATGGTAATCATAATATATTATATATAGTATAGATTGGTAATTAGTTATTAGTAATTATGGTAATTCCTTATTAGTAATTATGGTAATTATTATGATAGTATATTTGTATTTTATAGATTAATACATATACGTGCATTATTGTAATACCACTGAAAAATATTTATGGTAATTAATTATTATGATAGTATATTTATATTTTATAGATTAATACATATACGTGCATTAATGTAATACCACTTAAAATTGTTTATGGTAATTAATTATTATGATAATATATTTGTATTTCATATAGATTAATATATATATATACATGCATTAATGTAATACCACTGACAAATGTTTATGACATAGATTTATTTATTTATTTATTATGGTAGAATAAGAATCTATATCTATATCTATATCTATATAATAATATATAAAAATATATTAGTTATAATTGTATGGAATTCTATTAATTATAATTGAATTCCATATATATTATATTCCAATACCTATTTGTTTACAATTCCATTTATTTATTACCAAATTAGCAATTATTACCAAAAGATATGTTATTATTATGTTAATGGTCAAAACATATGAATGGTAATCAAATGAATTACCAATTACCAATTACCAATTACCAATTATTACCAATTAACAATAATAGCTCTGCATCTTTCTCTTTATGGCTATAAATACAAGAAGAAACTCAGTCCACCACCACCACCAATTTTAATCTCTCTTAGTTATGTTTTTTTCGTTTGTGAAAACATCAATGTACATAGGAAGAACCACCATTCTCCATAAAAATGTGACGTATTTACTGCTTTTTTTACTGTTCTTATCTTATCTTTTTTTTTTTATTTGTTTGGTTACCTTCATTGTAGGTTCTTATATTTTACAATCACAAGCGCTGGGGTTAATTGTTGGTAGCTTCAATTGTCGAAAGGTAAGCTAATTTGTCAAATGTGCATAGGAAGAACCACCTTTCTCTATAAAAATGTGACATATATACTGCTTTTTTATTGTTCTTATCTTATCTTTNCAATGACTTCAATTTTTTGAATCATATAAGAATTCAAAAATATTTTTTATATACCTTTAATTAGTCAAATCTATTATTTAATAAAGTAATTGTCCTGTTTAATACCCCTAGCAATAAAAGATGGACTTGTCGGATCAAAATTTATCCAATAAAACAAGTCGCCCAAGGGACAATTTGCAACTTTGACAAACTCAAAAATCAATACAATGACTTCAGTTTTTTAATCATATAAGAATTCAAAAATATTTTTTAAAGATCTTTAATTAGTCAAATTTATTATTTAATAAAGTAATTGTCATGTACCCCATAATTAAAAAATAATTAATTTCAAAAAACTCCTCAGATGATTGTAATTAATTTCCTTTTCATGATAATTTTCTACGTTAAAGTTTGACTCCCCAGAAAGACAAAAACTTAACTTTTATGCTTTGGGCGACAACAGTTTGGTGTGACTTTAATTTGACTCATAATCTCCTCAATCTCATAAATGCAAAGCTTGGGCGGCTGCAGTTGGGCGTGGCTGTGACCCCTCATATCCTCAATCTCATGAATGTAAAGCGTTTATATATGGTGCTGAATACAAACGAAGGTTAATATATTTATATCATCCGTTTTTTTTGTGGTGTTATTTAATCAATCGTTATAATTTTGTGCATATTATATTTAATGTTATTTTTTGTGAATATTTATTGTATATTGTAGTTTCATATCTTGATTCTGAACATTATGGAGCAATGTTTTGATATGATGAGAGATTAAAAAGTGCTAAAATGAATTCTGCACCAAGATTTTCCATATGTTGTGGGAATGAAAAGATTAAGTTGTCAAATACAAATGTTCCTCTGGTCAAAATATTTGAACTGTTTTTTAGTGGTAGTGCTAGGAGCAAGCATTTCCTACAACATATTCGATCATACAATAGTATGTTCAGTTTTATATGTAATGGAACTTTGTGATTTTGTGTAACCAATAATGTGTCTATATTTTGTGTAATGAATATGATAATCCAATTTTAATATTGTTCCTTATTTTAATTTATAATTAATATCACTTTTAGTCCGTCGACTATTGTGACATTACCACTTTGCCACATCTATACTATATATAAAAACATTATCCTCCTCCAAAATTTCCCGCCCAAACGTAGGGGCATTTTAGTAATATGGTTATTATTATTCTAATTATAATTAATTAATATTATTCTATTATAATATTAGTAATTATGGTAATCATAATATATTATATATAGTATAGATTGGTAATTAGTTATTAGTAATTATGGTAATTCCTTATTAGTAATTATGGTAATTATTATGATAGTATATTTGTATTTTATAGATTAATACATATACGTGCATTATTGTAATACCACTGAAAAATATTTATGGTAATTAATTATTATGATAGTATATTTATATTTTATAGATTAATACATATACGTGCATTAATGTAATACCACTTAAAATTGTTTATGGTAATTAATTATTATGATAATATATTTGTATTTCATATAGATTAATATATATATATACATGCATTAATGTAATACCACTGACAAATGTTTATGACATAGATTTATTTATTTATTTATTATGGTAGAATAAGAATCTATATCTATATCTATATCTATATAATAATATATAAAAATATATTAGTTATAATTGTATGGAATTCTATTAATTATAATTGAATTCCATATATATTATATTCCAATACCTATTTGTTTACAATTCCATTTATTTATTACCAAATTAGCAATTATTACCAAAAGATATGTTATTATTATGTTAATGGTCAAAACATATGAATGGTAATCAAATGAATTACCAATTACCAATTACCAATTACCAATTATTACCAATTAACAATAAATTACCAATTACCAATTACCAATTATTACCAATTAACAATAATAGCTCTGCATCTTTCTCTTTATGGCTATCAATTAACAATAATAGCTCTGCATCTTTCTCTTTATGGCTATAAATACAAGAAGAAACTCAGTCCACTTTCTCTTTATGGCTATAAATACAAGAAGAAACTCAGTCCACCACCACCACCAATTTTAATCTCTCTTAGTTATGTTTTTTTCGTTTGTGAAAACATCAATGTACATAGGAAGAACCACCATTCTCCATAAAAATGTGACGTATTTACTGCTTTTTTTACTGTTCTTATCTTATCTTTTTTTTTTTATTTGTTTGGTTACCTTCATTGTAGGTTCTTTTTTTTTTTTTATTTGTTTGGTTACCTTCATTGTAGGTTCTTATATTTTTTTTATTTGTTTGGTTACCTTCATTGTAGGTTCTTATATTTTACAATCACAAGCGCTGGGGTTAATTGTTGGTAGCTTCAATTGTCGAAAGGTAAGCTAATTTGTCAAATGTGCATAGGAAGAACCACCTTTCTCTATAAAAATGTGACATATATACTGCTTTTTTATTGTTCTTATCTTATCTTTATTTTATTTTTATTTTTTATTTTTTTGGTTACCTTCATTGTAGGTTCTTATATTTTACAATCACAAGCGCTGGGGTTAATTGTTGGTAGTTTCAATTGTCGAAAGGTAAGCTAATTTGTCAAATAACTACAACTTTTATTCTAAGTATTAACTATTCTTTTTTAATTGACTTTTTAACTATTCTTTTATATTTGAAATCTTATATTTCTAGCTCTCTTGATTCTTTAATTATAAATGCAGATATTTGGAGCCTAATAAGCAATGTGATGCAAAGGATAATGGATATGTTAAGAGATGGATGTGAAAGTTGAGAAGCAATTAATAAAATATTTTCCTGTTGAAATCAGAGACATTTTATGTTTTTGGACATTAAATATTTCAAATTTTAAATTTGTGTAATTTTTTTTAAATCTTAACATTTCATGGTTTTACATTCATTTGAATATGTAGTAGTTTTATTCGTTTATTCATACCATGTTCAGAGGTGAAATTATAGTTCAAAAAAAAAGAATATTTAAAAATAATTAATTGGAAATTAAACGGCACGAAATTTAGCCCATTTTAAAAAGTAAATTAATATTAATATTTGATTGAAAATTGAACAAAAAAGGAATTGAATTTATTTTGACAATTAAATTATTATAATTATATTAATTATATTAATATTTATGAAGGAAAAATAAAATGAATATATTAATATTTCATTGGAAATATAATTGGCAATTATATTTTTATATTTTTATAATTATATTACTTATTAATTATATGGAAATGAATATTAAAATCTTTTTATGAATGAAAAAGGAAATAAATATTACACACGGAAATCTGTTATTAATATTATGTTACTAATGTTACTAATTGGCACAGGAATTAGGCCAAATGAAAAAGGAGATTAATAATAAAAATTCACTATAACATAGCTTTCCCTATGCAAAAATTAGTAACCACCAAATGAAATATTAGCAAAAAATTATGAAGGAAAAAGAAATGGAAATGAATATATGAAGGAAAAAGGAAAAGGAAATGAATATATTCATATTTCACTGGAAATATAATCGAAAATTATATTATAATTATAATTATATTAATTATTTGGAATGAAAACAAAATGAATTTATTAATATTTCACTGAAAATATATTAAAAAATTATAATATATTTTTATGAATGAAAATAAAATAAATATTACACGGGAATCTGTTATTAATATTTTCTTATTAATTGGCAAGGAATCAGGCCAATTAATTGGCAATTATTATGAGGAAAAAGGAGTGGATGGAAAGCAATATTAATTCTTTTGATGAAGGAAAAGAGAAATGAATATACTAAAAAGAAAATGGAATATTATGAAAACTAAAATGAATATATTAATATTTCACTGGAAATATAACACAACTTTTCACTACAAAAAAAATAGTAACCACCAAATGAATGACTAGGAAAAAATTANAAAATAATTTTATCTTTAATTTTATTATCTAAATAAATAATACAAAAATTTATCCGTGAATCGCACGGGTAATTGGACAATTATTTGCTCTAATTCAAGCAAAGAAAACATCAGAAAACATAATCAATCCAACAAATTTCATCAATTGCGCTATATAATATTCGATGTTATAATTTATATAATTGTATATCGATCCAAATATTCTTAAAATATTATAATAAATTAATTCCGTGCAACGCACGGGCGAAAATACTAGTTGCCAATAGTAATATTAATTTTTAATTTATTATGACCATAATGCTATTATTAAACTAAATATACAACAAAATAGATTTTAAATTTACTTCATATTTGCTTATATTTTAAATTAAATTTAATAATATTAAGAGTTAATACCACAAATGGTCCTTTAACTATTGGGGTAGTACTCCTTTTAGTCCTCGACTTTCAATTCGACCACNCCAAATGAATGACTAGGAAAAAATTATAAAGGAAAAAGGAATGTAAAATAATATTAATTCTTTTTATGAAGGAAAAAGGAAATAAATATATTCAAAAGAAAATAAAATATTAGAAAAAACGAAATGAACATATTAATATTTCACTGGAAATATAACATAGTTTTCTCTATAAACAAGTTACTAACCAACAAATGAAATATTAGGAAAAAATTATGAAGAAAAAAAAATGGGAATGAATAATAATTTTTTTTATGAAGGAAAATATAAATGAATATATTTAAAAGGAAATGAAATATTAGGAAAAACGAAAGAAATATATTAATATTTCACTGGAAATATGACACAACTTTCCATATGAAAAATTAGTAACCAACAAATGAAATATTAGAAAAAAAAATATGAAGGAAAAAAGGAATGGAGATCAATATTAATTCTTTTTACGAAGGAAAAATGAAATGAATATATTTAAAAGGAAATAAAATATTAGGAAAAACGAAATGAATATATTAATATTTCACTGGAAATATACCATAGCTTTCCCTACAAAAGAATTACTAACCAACAAATGAAATATTAGGAAAAAATTATGAAGGAAAAATGAATGACAATAAATAATTCTAATTATAAAGGAAAAAGGAAATGAATATATTCAAAAGGAAATTAAAATATTTGAAAAAATAAAATGAATATATTAATATTTCATTGGAAATATAATCGGCAAATTATATTATTATAATTATATAAATTAAATATTAATTAATTAATTATATTAATTATTAATTATATTAATAAATAGTACTCCATAATAATTAATATTTATTAACTAGAAGGTTGAGCAATCCCCTCACCAACTTTAGATGTCGTTGATCAAATTAATTTGTACACGTGTGACATGAACACTGCAGAAGGTCGAACATATTTAATATATAATAATAATAATTTTTGTATATACGAATTGATATTTTTATTAACGAAAAATAATTAATTTAGTGTAATTGACTAATAATAATTGCCTAATAATTATTATCGTAATTAAGCTAAATATTGGTCGTTGAATTTATTTTTATACTCTGTAATAATTAAAGTTAAATTATTTCTCATTTTTTCATATTTATTTTTGTAATAATATAATTACTTAAGTTATATTAAATATAGATCTTTTTAAGATAATGGTAAACAAACAAGTCATATAGTATTCAATTAATTGAGTGATACTTTTGCACTAATCTTATAATCAAATAAATGTACATGTTCAATATTATATTTTTTTTAAAATAATTTTATCTTTAATTTTATTATCTAAATAAATAATACAAAAATTTATCCGTGAATCACACGGGTAATTGGACAATTATTTGCTCTAATTCAAGCAAAGAAAACATCAGAAAACATAATCAATCCAACAAATTTCATCAATTGCGCTATATAATATTCGATGTTATAATTTATATAATTGTATATCGATCCAAATATTCTTAAAATATTATAATAAATTAATTCCGTGCAACGCACGGGCGAAAATACTAGTTGCCAATAGTAATATTAATTTTTAATTTATTATGACCATAATGCTATTATTAAACTAAATATACAACAAAATAGATTTTAAATTTACTTCATATTTGCTTATATTTTAAATTAAATTTAATAATATTAAGAGTTAATACCACAAATGGTCCTTTAACTATTGGGGTAGTACTCCTTTTAGTCCTCGACTTTCAATTCGACCACAAATGGTCCTCTGACTTTTATTTTTGACCACAAATAGTCCTCTGTTAAAATTTCTGTTAAATAGGTGCTAAATCTAGGGGTAATATCGTCAAATTGATTAATATTATTATGATTATTTCTTTTTTTATAATTATATGACAACATAATTAATTTCAAACATTAATAAACATTAAGTTAATGAATATAAAAACAAAAAGGACGTGACAAATTACATAAATGAACAAATTAAATAAAAATTCATGATTAAATGTCTGCAATTTGTAATTGATTAATTATATTAATTCAATTGTGGCGGCTTTCAGTTATGTCCCAAACAAAATGTTTGATCGATTATGAAGAGTGTGAAATATTAATCAGCATGTATGAACAACCATGATTCCATGAAAATAATGGAAGCAATGTTTTTGAAAAAAAAAAATTCCATTTTAATCTGTTGGTTAAATTAAATCAGATAGCTCTAATATTAAATCTTCATTTTGTACGCATAATTACGAGATATAAGGTGCATTATTTTTTATTTAGGAGTATTTATATTTGTTAATTGTTTCAATTATGGTTGTTGGTGAAAAATTCTAAACATTTTTATTTTATGATCATTATATATATCAATTTGACGATAATACCTTTAGATTTAACACCTATTTAACAGAAATTTTAATAGAGGACTATTTGTGGTAAAAAATAAAAGTCAGACGACCATTTGTGGTCGAATTGAAAGTCAAAGATTAAAAGAAGTACTACCTCAATAGTCAAAGGATCATTTGTGGTATTAACTCTAATATTAATACTTTGTAAATTCCCTTCAAATTTCATTCCGTGCATCGCACGGGTGGCATACTAATCTCCTCAATCTCATACATGCAAAGCTTGGGCGGCTGCAGTTGGGCGTGGCGCTGACCCCTCATATCCTCAATCTCACGAATGTAAAGCGTTTATATATGGTGCTGATTTTTTATTTTCAATTATTTAATATTATTTGTTTAAATGTATTTATGTAGGGGTTGTTTTGGCCTAATTTTGGCCCTTGATTTTGTGTTGATCTATATATGGTGCTGATTTTTTCAATTATTTAATATTATTTGTTTAAATATATTTATGTAGGGGTTGTTTTGTAATTATGGCTGTATTCATAATCCAAATATTATTATTTTTTGATTTTATGCATGATTTTAGGGGACGTAGTTTTGGTAGGATTTCATATGTTGCAGGCTTGCAGCATAAATATTTAAAAAGATAATGATAGCATTGGAAATATCCAACGTAACAGTCATCAAAGTCATGTAATTGTAATGGAAATTTGTATAATATTTATGTGTAAAATTGCACTCCAACTCTACTTGATAATTTTTAACTTTAAGAAGTTTTTCTTTTTCTTTTTAATAATTTTTTAACCATCCTATTTCCTATCAATACTCAACCGACTTAATGCTACAGAGGGTACTTTAATTTGAATACGATGATTTTGCTACGTTCAGTCCTAAACTTTCAAATTGACCACCGTGACCCTTTAATTTTCAAACTGTTACCCTCCGTAGTCAAAGTTAACCACCTATAGTCCTTCAATTTTAAAATTTTAATTAAGCAGTTGTAGTCCTCCTGGAAGTTCATGGATAGTTAAAATTTAAAATCATTATACTTGGATCCCATATGGTATTAATTCATACTCAACCATTTGCCAACCAAGGAGTTCTTGTTTCATATCATATTCAAGTTAAAACTCTACTTCTAGCTTGTTGTTGTGGTGAGGGGTGTTGTTGTTATCATCTAAGAAACGAGCTAGATTAATTAGCAAAATTCGAATTTACATATTAATCGATATTATATAATGATTATCATATCACTCAAGAATTATTGATAAAATTTGAACACAATTATTGATCAAAAGACAATTGGATATTTTTTGTGGATTGAATTGAGGTCATTTTCTTTGAGTAAAAAAGTAGTCTGATATCATCATGAATACTGAAATGGAGTTGGTGTTCATGGGCGGTGAAAGCTTATGCCAAAGAAAAAGTCAAAACCAAACATCTCTATTCTACAAATTATACTAATAATCATTCTAATTTTCTAGTCTTCTCCACTCATTAAGTGAAGTTGGTAAACGCTTTTATATAAATATTTCACAAGTTGGAGTCCACTCAAGACATGCATTATTTCATGTCTAAGCAATTGTTCTTTTCCTTGGCTACAAAAGTCATCAAGTTAATCATGTAATATATATATATATATATATAGAGTCATGATCAGGTGTGGCCTGGTCATTAGGTGTGGTCGTGCGACCTATTTTCAGCCATTAGATCATATCAACTCATCAAATCAACGCGCAATATATATATGTTACAGAACACACCATTCTACGTACTAAAACGCACCAGAGGATTGATAAAACACATCATTCCACACAATATACCAAATACACCTATTCACTTAAAATTCATCAATATACTTAATAAAACACATCATTCTACGTATTAAAATGTACCACAACGTGCCTTATGTCAGATTAAAACCATACACTATTTACACATATTAGAAAACATGTGCTAAAATATGCACCATTCTACGTATTAAAATGCACCACACTTATTAGAAACACATGTGTTAATAAAATACACACCATTCAATGTATTAAAATGCACCAGGTGACGTATTAAAACACACCATTCCACAACACAGTTACACATCTTTCTATGTAAGAAAATGCACTAGCGAATAGATTAAAACACACCATTCCACAACACAGTTAATACACCAACATACGTAATAAAACGCATCACAACATGTATTCAAACGCACCACACTATGTACTAAAATGCACCATTCCAATTCACGTAATATAAATATTAAAATTACCATAATAACCCCACTTAAACATACGCAAATTTCAGTAGGATTAATGAAATTGGATGGTGCAGACGCATTTGAACCAAAGTCTATATATATATATATATATATATATATATATATATAAATTTCAAGAACCAATTTCTTTAAAAAGGAATAAGAACACAATATAGAGCATAAGAAAAGACATGGCAAATCATCGTCATCATCATCAACTTGTAACACAAACATTATGGAAAAAAACAAAACAAAAAACCTGTTGTCTTTGTTACACTGTACTGATCATTCATCGTCTTCATCATCCTCATCATCATCACCGTACATTAGTTGGAAGAATGACGCAGAGAACAGGCAACCACTTGTGCCCATCGCTTCAACCTCGTCTTCACAATCTCTGGCCGTTCTCCTTCATCCAATTATTCCCACCAGAAACTCAGATTCATATGTGGTGATATTAATCATTTCAAAAAACTTGCTTTTCAAGCAAAGGAAATTATAATAATTAAATTTAAAAATAATAAAAATTGCTAAAGAAAAAAAAAGTTAGCACCCCACATGAGAAGTGTGGGTTCAGACGATAAAATAACTATGAACAGATATTATATTGTAACAGAATCAATAGTACTAAAAAAAATAGTAAATATGACAGGGGATTACCAGGGCCAAACATGGTGTCGGGGCTGCCCACGGAGGAGGCGGTGTCGCAATCGGAGGCGGTGGCGGTCTTTGAAACGGTGTCGTTGAGGTGCTTGTTGACGGAGTAGAAAAGGCTGTAGGCCGGGAAAGTCTCGGAGAGGCGTTGGTCCATTTCCGGCGAGTCGAACCCGAACCCGAGTTCTATACACGCCTTGAGCTCGTTGAGATCTTCATCGGTGACGCTTTTGCTGCGCCGCTTCAGGTGTTTCCCGTGGTTCTCTTTCCGGCGCTGCCACACCTCGTCGCGGAAAGTCTCCGGCGACCACGTGTTCTGTTTGTACAACGACGACGCCGTGGGTGGCGGTAGAAGCGGCGTTTTCGGCGGCGGTGGCGGTGGAAGTGGGTGTTCCTCCTCCTGGGCCTCGTGGTCGCCTGACATGGTGGCGCAGCCCCTGTTACAGGGAGCTCGGCGCCGGCGCCGGCGGGGATATATGTTACTTGTTCAAAGGGTGGAAATGAGGATTGCTTGGACTATATCTCCCTTGAGAAAGTGTCCAGCCTGTGGGCCCGCATGGGTGGGACCTGCACGCTAAGCATTGGTTGGTCCTAGTCAGCATGGCCCGTTCTTTAGTTTATTCCTTTTGTAAAGTATTTTTGTAAAATATTCTACTTGCACAATTGTACCAAATGTTCTATCTGTGCATGAAAAAAAAGAAAATAAAGAAAATAAATTTTATTGTAATGAAAGAATAAGAGTATCAATATCATAACAAAAAGAGAGAGTAAAAGGAAAAGAATTGGAAACAACGAGTAGCATTACTTTTATAAATATGTATAATATTAGTCTTGGATATAACTTCAATCATCTTATGTCTATTAAATAAACCAAAAAAAGTACATGAGCATAATGTTTGCTTCTCTACTAATCTTCTTTGTCTTTTAACTAATAAAAAATAACCGACATTTTTATATATCGATTAGTTTTTTTTTCTATTTCTATTTACAAAATATAAACACTAATTTATTTCCTCTTTTACTTTTAATATATTTTTTAAAAAGACATATTCATTATCTTTTACAATGTAGTATATGTTTTATACTTTCTCAAACATTTTTAACCTAAAGAATCTAAGCTGACAAATTATGTGTGTGGACCATGATCAACACAGTGTTGTGTGGATTATTAAAAAAACACATTTTTAATATATTAAAAGTACATTATTTGTGTACTAAATGTACATATACAAAATAATGTATTTTCAGTATTCAAATAATATACTTTTCCTGCATACAAAGACACAATGAACATTTTTAATATATTAAAAGTACATTATTTGTGTACTAAATGTATATTATTTAATAGTATAAAAAAAATAAAGTACTTTCAGTACTCAAATAACGTATTTTATATACAAAAATAATGTACTTTTTATTTATGGTTTACACAATAATGATTTATCTAAGCCCAACCACCTGGGTTCGAACCTATGATCACCAATCACTTTTACTTTATAATTTTGATTTTGATTTGTCATTTTAATATTTCAATATACTAAAGAGAACATTTATGAACAATAGGTGATGAGGTAAATGCACCCGGTTATACGAATACGTCTATGTATCGATTGTAGTATATATGTGGGTTCGGAAATAAGTGATAGTGGGTCGAAGGTTTCCGAGCTGATATGACTTAGGTGAGAATCCAAAAGTCACCTCCTCCCCCCCCCCTCCCCCCTCCCTTCAAGCATTTAATGCACTATTTATATATAGAGGTTAAGAGGGGCACATGTCGGTAGCTCGGAATCTTGGCGATGTGTCCTGCATGCACATGGGGAGCCGAAAGGCATTTTAGATACGGCCAAGGTCCCTATGTGATCGGTCGAGTGATGTGAGTGGTTGTTTGTCTTTTAGATGGAAGGGCCTTGGATTCGGGTATGTTATTCGAGTTACTAAGCTTGGGGTTCTTGACCGGATTAGCTCCCTCCTACCACCAATGAAAGATCAATCCAAGTGGAGCACCAATCGGGTTTAGGAGCACCTGTGTCGTGACGTCCTCCAGGTATCCCGAGTCTAGTATGATATTTCTTATTGTTTATTACGAGCTTATTAACGTGCATAACTTGTTCACAACTGAGTAACGGGTTGGCCGGCCTCTTCTGCTCAGCCAAGGGTGCCGAGTACGCATTCTAAAAGAAGTGGAAGTGGCCCGATTGAGCATCGATAGGGGCAATGCCAAGATTCGCAAGATGGAAGGTAAAGTTGCAGAGTTCGAGAGGATGGTCGGGCAAGCCGTTGAGGACTACAATCAAGGTGTCCCTCGCCTTTCTCAAGGGTGCGACAACGTCGCCCAGGGTCTTTGCTGATCACATCTTTGGAAATCCGACTGTGGCAGAAATTTTTTTTCTTTGAAAATTTTATTTGTATAATAAAAATTCCTGCTAACTTTTTCTATTCCAATTAAAAATCAAACATGGTTTAATTTTATATAAGATTTAGATTTAAATACTATTCATAGTTTTTGTTTAGAACACTTACATTATGTGCACAATGGCGTCATTGGCGTGCTATGAAAATAATAATAAAAGACAGTAGCCTAAGATACGATAATTAAGTAGTATATAAAAACTTTAATTTATCAAAAAAAAAAAAAAAGTTAGTTATAAGAATGTGTGGATAGACGATGGATAAATGAAAGTGAAACTTTAATTAACAATAATTTTCAACAAAGGCCGGCCGGGATTCCAAATATCATATATTCATATGGGTGTGATTTGAAGTGGCACTATGCAGTGCATGATATGATATTATGATATGATGGTATATATAGCACAGCACTGAGTGTGTATAGTGGCCACACCACACCTCCATTCATAATATAATGTCGTATTCCAACCACTTCATAAACAACAGAAAAATACCATCGAGAGGAGTGGACGACATCCAAACATGCAGATCAAACCTTAATCAACACAAAAATTAGTTTCGTTATGTACGTGTCGAACACAAGTTTGAATGTCCCATGATAGCGATTAGAAGGTGGTAAATAGAGGGATGGAAATTCAGGGGTAGGGGGCCTTGCCCCCACTACTAAGGGTACGATATATATGTATGCACCGGATAAATTCTGTCTTGTGGTCTTAACTGACAAAGGCGCATAAATCAAGAAGGTCAATAGGCTCTTCGTGATTATTAAATGAAGTGTCTCCTAACATAATTTTGGAATGTCTCCAGCCATACACTCTTCACTGGCCCGGGTTCTAGCTTGGAGCTAATTTAAGGTCATCCCACTGCACGTCTTCTCACATTGATTCCTATGGATTAATTGTTATTTGTGAATTGATTTCGAGATTAGATTGTATGACGTTTCTGAACCAAATTAAAGCGACTAAATTAGGTCGTGATAACCTATTTAAATTGCCTGCTCGAGCCAATTATCCCATCACGCATATCCTTTTTAATGTTTTAATTTTAATGGTCACTTTTGAATTTTTCACAACTCTAATCTTTACCGCAACACAAAGTCTTTGTTAAATCATTCAAAAATTAGATAGGTCAGACCAAAAATAAAATAAAGAACTTATGGTACATTCAAAAGAAATGATGTAGTGAGTTGAATTATTAAAAGCTGGTTTAAGGTAATCCCAAAAGAGAAGGAGCAGTACAGAATTGACGTTCTGCATCACTCAAACAAGTTGTTGAGGACAGCTTGGAAATTCAATTCATTGCAAAGGAATTCAAGGAAATTGGACTTTCTTCTCTAGTCTAATATTATTCCACGTTCTACTTACGTCTTACGTGATTGCCGGCGTCAAATGCTTTTATTTCGGAAGAAAACAATTAAGACTTCAATTAACCTTAATGAGATAATCATAAACTTTGACCAAACAAAGTCCATCATGAGATCGATAACCATGTGTCATGTGTGGCAAGCTAAAATATGGATAACAGAGAATCACAGATATAGCTGCCATATTTTTTAGAAGTAGGGGATCGGCGGAGCGCCCATTAAGATAAATCTCATGCACTAAATCGATTCAAGTGAGAACTAACAGTTTCGTGAGAAAATATGAATTATATTAATCTCATCTTAATTTTCAATTTGTATAATTTTTAAAAGTTATAAATGAACAGATAAAATTACTTTGTACGTTGAAACGGGACAACTTGTTCTCACACACATATATATCAAAACAAAAGAATAATTTTACTCATCTGTATTTTCTATTTAATTTTGAGCAATACTAGACACCCATATATAAGTCATTTCATATTATTCACTTCTTAGATATATGTTATAACTTATGGTGTGATTGACTAATCCCTAGGTAGCTCATGAAAATAAAAAGTTTTTCCTTTTTTAACCAATGCCACTTAAAGGGGAGGAAGCAATCATTATTATGTAAACCATGGTCTACACAGTTACTATATGGACCATAAATAAAAAGTACATTATTTGAGTAATTGAAAGTATATTAATTTTTAAGGAAAAATGGTCAAATATGTCATCGAACTTTAGATGAAAAGTCAATTAGCTCCCTAAACTTTTTAAAGGTGCAATTACACTCATCAATAATTGATTTTGATGCAATGAAGCCAAAAATCGATTGATGACCTACTAGCACAGATAATTAGTGTTCTTGTAACGGTGTGGTCGTCGGTCACTTTTTGCCTGAAATTTCTGCTAGATTGCTGCTGTGGTCTGGGTGTCTGACCAAATGGAGAGGAAATATGTTCAATCAATTTAGAAGAAGAATATGTATATATTTGTAGCCTAATAATACTGAATAACTTAAATACGAGGATCTGACCTCGTAGCAGTTGAAGCAGAATCAGTGTTGATTCCAAGCCATCGTAGTTGAAGTCTGGAGGTGCTATATAATGTACTATTACCTATATCCCATCTATATAGGCATTATATTAGTCAATTGACTAACAACTTCTAGTTATATGCAGTTTAACCAAACTGTCTAGTCAACTTGCACCACTTAATTAAAACCTTAATATATAATATATTTCAGGGCAAAATCTTATATTCTCCCACTTGGTGCAAGTACTATCTAGTACAACCCTCATCAAAGAACAAAGCACATGAATCATAGCGACATGTCTCCTCTATAAATTCTAAAAAATTGTCATTGACATAAAACTTGCATGTCTAAGGTTTTAATTCTATTAAATCCAAATAAACCCTTATAATAATATTTTATCTCAATTATCAAATAGCCAGAAGAATATAGGGTGTGTTTGGTTCACAGAAGGCAATCAGAATCGGAATGGGAATCAACTACTTGGTAATATATGGTAATGATTTTGGTGGAAGTATTTTGCATGTTTCGTAGTAGGGTGGAACTGATTATCAATATTGATGTTTGGCTATATATGATCCTATAATGTGAATAAAAGTTTTAAAAATACAAAAATAAAAAATTATGGCTATTGATCCTAATATAAGGACATCCAAAGCACCAATGTGAACAAAAAATCAAAACAAAAATCTAAAAGTACTAATCCAAACTTAAAAATCATATTACCAATAAAATGGAATGATGTTCATTTTTAATATAATCAAATTGCATAGTTGTGTTTTAAAAAGTTGTCAACTACACGCTAACTATGATTTTGATTTTTATTCCTTATTTGTAACCAAACACACAATATGAAAAAAAATTAAATTAAAATTGTGAATCAAATATTAAGAAAAAAAAATTGTCAATAAAATTTGAAAGTGACCTAATACTCGTACAACTAAAAATAAGAAAAATTCTTTTGTCAAACCATACGACTAACTTATAATGATGTTTTTTTTTCTTTTTTGAAAACAACCCCGAGAGGTTTCAAATATTATAGAAAAGAAATAATAGAGTCGGGTGGGACTGAGTCCCAGTACAACGTGCTAGCCTGTGAAACGGCCGCAGATGCTAAAGAATGAGCAATCACATTTTGTGATCTCGGAGTAAAACAAAAACGACAAGACATAAAATCTGAAGCTAACCTCCTGCAATCGTCTAAGAATAAACCTGCATAAGAATAATAAGGAGATAGACTTGAGTTTAATCCACTGCAGAGCTGCATACAATTTGTGTGAACATCAACAGCGAGAACCTCCCTGCCTTTAAGCCATGACAACACCTCTTTACATGCGATAGTCTCGGCCATGAGTGGAGAGAAGCTATCGTGAAGAGGACCAGCGCAGGCAGCCACAAAGTTCCCCGTTGACGACATTAGAACAGCACCGAACGTTGCTTTGTGAGACGTCGGATTGTATCCCGCATAGAAGAAGCATTTGTGACGATCTGGAAAGCCTTCTGCAAGCTGCTGTGATGCCGCGTTGGCCGGTGGCGGTAATGTCGATGAAGACTGGTTGCCACAGTTCGCCGCTTGCCATGCATGGAGTGTGGTTAGTGCCGCTGCCACATCTTTCTTTGGTGTTGGAAGAAAACCATTCCATACTGCGTTGTTGCGGCCCCGCCAAATATAATATAAGAGTGCCACTGTCATGCATAATTGATCAGTTGTTAGGATTGACCAAGTACTTGTATACCACTCATGAAAGCTGTTAGCCCCAAATTTAGTGATACTCAAAGGTGACTCATGCCAAACTAATTGGGAGAAGTCACACAATAATAGGGCATGCATTATATTTTCATGAACATTTGCACACATTGGGCATGCAGGCTCCACCTCCACTCTGTTTAAAATCAAATTAGAACCTCCACTCTCTTTAAAATCAAATTAGTGGTGACCGGGAGGATATCATTCAGGGCTCTCCAAAGAAACAATTTCCACTTAGGGGGGACTTTCAATAGGTTCCATTGATCAAAGCTATTGTGGGGATTAGTGTAATCCCCAACTATGGCTCTATAACTATTTTTGACCGAATAGCATCCCATCGGGTCACCAAACCAGTACCAAGAAGCATCATAATTGGGGGAGATAGGAATTTTCATAATACGAATCACATCATTCGGTAAAAATATGTCAGTTATAATGGAGTGATCCCATGTACCAGATTCCTCACTAATCAAACCAGAGACAAGAGACCCACTCAATTGTGGGGGCATTGGTGTGTGAATCATTGGATCCCCAGTGTCAAGCATCCAGGGATGGCCCCAAATCAGGGTAGAGTTTCCATTACCAATTCTACGCCTTACACCCCCACATATTAATCCATGTGCAGCCATAATACTCCTCCAACAGAAACTCGGATTATTACCCAAAGAAGCATCAATAAAAGAGGATTTAGGATAGTACCTTGCCTTGTAGACCCGAGCTACGAGAGAATTGGGCATTGTCAAGAAACGCCAAGCCTGTTTTCCCAACATTGCCAAATTAAAGGCACGGAGCTCCTTGAAACCCAAGCCACCACAGGTTTTAGGCACACATAAACGATCCCAAGACTTATAATGATGTTAATTAATTTACAATATATAAAATACTGTGACACTTCTCACGTACAAGTCATGTTGAATTATTTAGACTATTTGTATATAAAAAATTAGAAGATATTATGTCTACTCTCATTTTTTATTCTTACATACAAAATCTTGATGTAGACACTTGTATTGAAACCTACATAAAAATTAACATATCAGAGTACGCTATATCATAGAGCAAAATTGAGAGAGAGAAATTTGAGATTACATGTAATAGAACTCAAAAAAATGCAAATGTTGACTAAAAGGAGGAATTTTTAAATCAGATACATATTTTGTAAATGAATGTTTAGAAAATTTTTAAGAAGTTCGAGTTGGGCTATATTCTGATGGCCTGTGGGCATGACCTTGTTTTTTTGGAGGATTCGAAGATATTCATCCATTTGGGCCAGGCGGGTTGAGTGAACTCAATTCAATTTTAGAGATGTTGGTTTGGAAAAAAATTAATCATTATTGCGTAGATCATGGTTCATACAACTGTATGAACCACGGTCTAGACATATATAAATTACATTACTTTTTTTAACATCAAAGTGATATCGTTTTGGACTATGGTCCACACAGCTGTGTAGACCACGGCCCACATAATAATTTGCCTAAAAAATTGCTTGTTGCACTTAGATGAGCACAAAATTTAGCAATATTATTTAATTTATGGAAAAACTGCAATTGTTATTTGAAAGTGTGCTTTAAGTGAAACTCGTATTGTAACTCTAGTTAGTAAAGGACTACAATGAGGTAAACTAGTCTAGGTTATCCATAGTTGATTGTTTTAGAGAATGATGGGGTGAGAGTCCGAGAGTGAGCTGAAGGGGTGAGCCGGTGAGAGTAGAAGAGTGAAGGGTTAAGAGTTGGAGGGTAGAAGACGGAGACTGAGAGATTGAGAGGCATGTGAAGAATGAAAATTTGAGAGTGGGTGAGATGCAGACAGTGAGAATCTGAGAGAGGGTGAGAGGCGTGGAGGGTAGACGACGGAGAGTGAGAGATTGAGAGGTAGAGAATGAGAATCTTCAGAATCTGAGAGAGGGTGACATGCGGAATGCGAAAATGAGGTGGTGAACATTCTAGGAAGTTGAAACATTTATATAGCGGCTCGGGTTTCAAGTAGGATTCGATTTTTAAATCATTGTACCCGAAACCCGATTCAATATTTACATATCACCTCGGTCCATCTTCTAGTTTGATCCGTTTGAGGATGGATTTGACCTGTTTTGGGTAAAAACATGTCAAACTTGAAAAGTGTCCACCCTTAATTCTAATAATGTTATTTTAGTAGTATTATGTGTGTATAATTCAATCATCAATTTTTTTAGTTGGCACAAATGTCAAAGAGTAACTATTAGCTCCAAAAACACTTCTTGATATGTTTGACAAAAAAAAATCGTTTAATGTGGTAGTTGATGATTGACCGACAAACAAATTAATTGGTTTACCTATTAGTTTACTGGTTAATCATAGATTAACAAGTTTACTGAAAATGTTTTTGACGCGCCGTATATTCCTTCTCAGTGGCTCCGTCCTTTTCAAACAGCAGTGGAAGAGCAAAGAGATGAACATACATTATTTACTGTTCTTTTTCTTGGACGACAAAACATTTAATCTACCGTTATGTGACATCCATTTGTCTATCGAATTAACAATTAGTATTAAGGATGTTTTTCAGGCTCACCTCGTCGTTGCCTCTTATCCAATCAAGTTCAGTCCATTTGTCAATGGCGCCTCGGTGAAATGATTATTGTTTTAATGCTTCGCGATGGCTCCTTAACTCTACCTTTTCATTGATAACTTTATCACTTTGAAACTTAATCATTATTGCGTGGATCGCAATAAAAAAAAATATAAAACATATTATTTTAACTCATAAAATACATTATATATACTAACACATAAAGTACATTATTTTAATTCATAAAATATAATATTTTATTTTATAAATTTTATTATTTTTACACATAAAATACATTATATATTATTCTAACTTATCAAATACATTATCTTAACCTAAAAAATTTATTATTCTAACACATATAAAGTATATTATTCTAACATATAAAGAAAATTATTCTAACACATAAAGTAAATTATTCTAACTCATAAAATATATTATCTTACCCAAAAGTTCATTATTCTAACACGTGCACAGAACAATTATTTTTTTTAACATCAAATCGACGTAATTTTGAATTGTGGTTTACACAATAATTTTCCTTTTAATGGAGGGCCAATGGACTAAAGTAGAACGTTGTTTACGATGTGAGGTTTGAATAATCCTTTTCTTAACCTGTAATTTTTGCATCTTTTTGTTAAAGTTAAAAAGATTTTTTTTTTAAATTAAAAAAAAAAAAAGATACAAAGAATTTTTTATATACATCCAATTGGGACAAGGGGTTCGATTCCTACTGTAATAAATTATTTAGAAAGGATCTTATAATCTTATTATTTTTCATCAATTGTATTTTTTTTTAACAAACACTTTTATTAAGCCAACAAAAAAAAAAAAAGAGTAAATCACTAGGAGGGGAGCATATTGCAATTTGCAAACCCCTCCTTACTAAGATGGGAACAAGAACAAACTCTTTCTTTACAATAAGAACTGTTTGAACACAACAAATTATCAAAGCTAGAAAATCTAACTAGAAAATCGTTGTTACAATAGGGTTATTTTAAATAAAAAAATTACAAATTTTGAAGTTTGTAACATTTACAAAATTTATCTCGTCTTTTTTTTTTTTTAATACCTCATTGTATTTGATAAATTCATATTTGTCCACAGTTCTCATAGAGATGGTCGTGGTTCTCATATATATGAACACAAATATATTTATAATCAAGTTCAAATGAGAACTACTCTCTCGGTGAAAATGTGAAAACTAATATCATATGTTAATCTAAGATGATTAATATAATGGCTGAAAATTAAAGAAAAAATGCGGTGACATTTATATAATTACAATTGTGCATTTGATAATGTTTGACTGTGAATTTGGAAATACTTGACACCATATTTGGAGAAGTTTTCAAAGGCACCATCGAAATTATAGAAATGTTATTGCATTTTTTACTTAGTTTTTAGTCGTTTATCATCTTAGAAAGACAAATTAGATTTGTGTTGGAAAAAATAGCATAAAGTGACATTTAAAGTGACTATTTTGCGGGGTCTACTTTCGATTTGGGTCTGGTCAAAGTAAATACGTTTTATCCTAGAAAACCTAGATTGCGACACTCCTAGCACCTTTGGGAAGCAGCAAATAACTCGACTCATACTTACGACCTAGTTAAAAATCTTTTTGTCCCTGTGCTTATCTTTCCCAGAAATTTCTAGAATTAATAATCTTTTTTCGTAGGATTATTATTACATTTTTCCGGTTATTTCCACCATCAATTTGCCCATAGTTTTTACCTGTGTAAGAGAGATTCTAAATCAACCCATCAAATGGCTAATATAATCATTTTTTTAATACTATTGACCCTATTACATGTAGTATCATTGCCCCCACTGAAGCTCTTCCACTTGGGAGAATCACTTCATGCCGCTTGACCACAAGGCCTTTGGCGGCTAATATAATCATTAATTTTTAATAAAAATAATCTGAAACTTGTGTGATCGAAAGAAAAGGGAAAAGATCAAAACTTACATCTCAAACTTTGCTTTATTCCAAAATTTCAATCAGATCAAGTCACTATAAAGATACCAATTTTTACCTTTAATCTTCTATTCTTGCCTTGCATTTAGATCAATCCTACTTTCCACTCATAGGCTACCTTTCTTGTCTACTATCTAATCTAACCTAAAGTCCATAAATACAATTGGATGCATGGTTACCAATCATCACTCACTTCATTAAAATATTGACTTAATTTCAATTTACACTATTAAAGATCCATTGTTTATTTTTAATTTGTGATTAACTTTCACTATAATTCTTTTTCTATTCATTTTCAACATTAACTTCTTTTTTTTTGGTACATTTGAAAGTAAAATAATACTACATTATAAGGCCTAAATTCGAGTTGTACCTGTTGAGTAAAAAAAATATAAAATTTTAAATGTGTGATCTTATTATATGTTTACATTTTTAGTTGTAACAAATTAAAATACATACATAACTCAAATTTGTATCACAACATGCAAAAAAAAAAAAATGTGAGGGGAAGACCATGGTCCATGCAATAATGATTGGTATTTGAGTATAAAATATAAAATAAAAAGTTATATTTTTACTATCATTTTAAAATTTTTAGTTAAAACATAACACATACTTTAATTTCACTCTCTAGATCTAGCCCCCCCAAGTCGTTATACCGTGCACCATGGTCCACAATGCATTGTGGACCATGGGTCATAGTTGATACTGCAGTTGTGTTGGACTAATACTACAATTGTGTTGAAAGGATACTGCAGTTCTGTTGAAAGGAAACTGCAGTTGCGCGAAACAGAGGTCGTGTCATCCATCTGAAACTGCAGTTGTGTTGAAAAGATACTGTAGTTGTGTTGAAAAGATATTGCAGTTGTGTTGAAAAGATATTGCAGTTGTGTGGAACGGATACTGTAGTTGTGTTGAACGGATGAACGACCTCTGATCCGTGCAACTGCAGTTTCCTTTCAACACAACTGCAGTATCTTTTCAACACAACTGCTGTATCCGTTCAACACAACTACAGTATCAGCTATGATCATGGTCCACAATATAATTTGCGCACCCCCCCCCCAAAAAAAAAAAAAAAAAAATAAAACTAAAATATCTATAGATCTACCTAAGAATTAAATATATAAAGTTGAAATACATACCAGTTTTACAAATTTACCTATAGAAATTTGTTCGTAAATTAAATACTTACAAATTTTATTGATTTATTTATAATTTTTTTCATCAATAAATTTAATTTTTCTAGTAGTTGTTGATGCTCTCCAAGGAGATGGCCAACCTGTCTTTTTAAAATATATATATATATATATATATATATATATATATATATATATATATATATATATNATATATATATATATATATATATATATATATATATATATATATATATATATATTTCCTAACCTTAACTTTAGATTAAAAAATATTCCATAAAAATATTAAAATTTAAATTAAAAGAAAAAAAAAGGCTAATGGAATAGGGGAATAACGATAGATAGATAGATATAGATTACTAGAAAAGTGCAATCACCCCACGGGGGGAGATTGCTACTTATTTCACTTTACTTTAGGATTACATCTCCCTTTTTTATGTCCATTAAAATGATGCACCTTTATTAAATTTCCTCTCTTGTTTTCATCCTGTCCATTCACTTTGCCTACCTGAAATGGGTTCCACCTATTACCTATATATAAAATAACTTTTTCTTCAAAAATATTGTTTTTCACTAAAATGGTATTAAAAAAAAACGATTTTATTTTTATTTTTCCAAACAATGCAATGAAAATTCTTCATATTTACATAGACACTATATTTTCTTTTATTTAAATATAGATCGATCTCAACTTTATAAAATAGACCGTCAAAATTTATTCTCATTTCCAATAAGCAACTATTTTCGTACAATCATTTCCTACATATATATAAAGTGATGACTAATTTGATCCTTCCATCTGGATAGATCAATGGTTGAGGATTACTAAAAAATAAATGAAAAAAGGTGGCCGTGGTACATTTTGCAAACTTAAAAGTTTACAATAATTATAAAATTAACTTCTTTTTATTTATTTTTTTTGCTAAAACTCTTACCTATTGAATATTGATGAATCCTAATGGACGGCTGAGATCAATCCTCACTTTTTACAGGAGGACTCTATACACACACACAAACACACACAATTTAATATAAATTAAATTAACTAATATTATAAATTGAATATTATATAGTGATTTAATGTAATTGTATATTAATTTAAAAATTAAAATTAAAATATCAATATAGCTGTTATTTAAAAGATTTTAATTAGAATTTTTTATTGATACATTTTAGGAAAAAGTGTCAAATAAGCCACTGAACTTATCACTTTTGTGCAATTGGGCCATTGAACTTAAAAAGTGTGCAATTCAACCATCAAACAAGCAAAATTTGTGCAATTGGGTCATTTTTACAAAATTTTTTAATTCAATTTGAGTTAAAAACATTTCAATATTGACTCCCAACTAGTATGGTAGAAGAAAATGCCACTCTCAATACATTTATGTTAGTAATATAATTGGATTTTACCAGAAAATTTTTCTAAAAATGGTCCAATTGCATAAATTTTGTTGGTTTGATGGTTGAATTGCACACTTTTTAAGTTCAATGGCCCAATTGCACAAAAGCAATAAGTTCAGTGGCCTATTTGACACTTTTTCCTACATTTTATATGTTAATTTTATTTGTATAAAAAATTATATTGAAGTTGGAAAAAAAAAGGAATTTAATTTACTGTACCTTAAAAATGGATCATAGTCCATGGTATAATACCCCAATATTTTAAGAAATTATTACTATAAATTAAATTAACATATATAGCTAATTACATAATTCTTTAAAAAATGATTGTAATTTTAAATTTTAAAATAAAAGTATTTTATTTAGAATGGGCGGAAAATGATTTTTAATATACATAGGCATAGTCGCATAGATATATATGCATGAGTTTGAAATGGACAGCCACTACGCCTACCCTTGTTGTTATGATACATGAAATTTCTTTCTATCACTTCAATAAATATTATTCAACGTGTTATGGATATGTATCAAGTATGGTCTACTGTCCTCTATATATATAAACAATAGGAATAGCCGTGCATGTTAGTATATGCTCATTTGTGTGACATGTTTTAATAATTATAAAGCCTGCGTGCCTAGCTAGTGTGACATTGATATATATATATAAACATCATTTACTCAACTCTATCTTTCATAATTCCCCTAGCCTTATTAATCTATGTATATTGGCAGGCAATGATAGATATGTATATATATGCCTTTAATAAAGAACAAAGGTAACAATTTAGATTCCCTACATATATTTTAATCTATTTGGTCAATAACGGTTTTAAAAAATAAAAATGTCCAAAGCCTTAACTTTCACTATCAAGTCAATCCCTCATAATGTGGCATTAGCATTCTTTTTCATTTATTAAGTGTCCACGAATTGATTGACCTCACCGCTAATTAAAAATTAAATTTAATTAATACTCCGTAATTAATTATTAAAAAGTTAACTTAGAATTAATCTTAAGGATAACAATTTTACCCGTACCAAATGAATTACCCATATCCATCCCCCAATGGGCAATAAAATATCTCCACGATTTGAATAATGGGTATGAGTATGGAGGCAACTTTTAATACATGTGCTTGTATGGGGTTGGCGCAGAAGAGGTATTCGCGCCCCGCCCCAAACCTGCACTCTCACACGCGCACGAACACACCAAATATATAGTAATGTGAAGTTTTCAATCAAAGATGTGAACAACTAATAAATGTTGAGATTTATAGTAAATTGTTAGTTTTCTGTAATAATAGAGAAGACTTCTTTCAATAAGAAAAAAAACAATTCACCTTATTTAATAGTATTTAATTGTACTTTCAATTTGTTTATAAATAAACTTATATACTAACACTTAATTAAATATTACAAAAATTAAATTGTAAATAACTTGAGTAAAGTTACGTTAACCAAGTTCAATACATAAAATGAAACAAGAAATAATAATAATAATAACACTACACTTTTTGGAGTGTTCTTTAAATACACTTTTTGCTATATTTTATTAGTTTTAATAAACAATTAAGGAATTCTCACCAAAAAATAATCAATTAAGTAATGAAGCGCAATCCGCAAATTCTGAAACCGACTTAATTAGCCTTTAACCATCCACTTAGCCTATTATTAACCCCTACTAAACCTATTTATTTCAATATTAAAAGGGCTCGATCCTAATCAGTTTTTAATTAAATAAATCAGTTTATATAATATTGTACTAATATTAATTGTAAGAAGATTTATGAGCACATGCGGTAGTGAATCTTTGATATCCAATTATTTTAATTCTATGATTTGAGATTTTTTCTAATTACTTTTTTATGGCTTTCATATATAATACTTGTGAGTGTGCCAATGTGCTGCCCTACAAAATGATTCCTTTTCTCGCACATTAGCAATTCTCTCTTATGTGTGTATATATATTTTATTAAGATGAATCCAAACCACTGATCTAGTAGATTTAACGGTTCAAAATAAATAAAATTTTGTAATATTTATGAAAAAAGACCCCGCTCATTTAAAAATTTGTAATATTTATGAAAATGACCACGTTCATTTTTTACTTGAATTCCCATCCATCAGATCTTGAAGATCAATGATTTGGATTTATCCACACGTTCTCACCTAAGGATTAGTTTTCATATGATTATATATATATATATATATATATATATATATATATATATATATAAGTTGTGTGTAAATTCTAAGTGTTGATTGGCACAGGATGCAATTTCAAAAATTTTAGAGGTTGTACTAGGTACTGTAAAAACGATATCTTTAAAGTACTTTGCCTACTTGGTACAAACTCTAAACTTTTTACATGCACTTTTGATTGTATCCTATGCAAGAAGCAAGAGAAAATTACCACATGTCACTACAAACGGGATTGCCTAATTAAGTTAGCCACATTGTGAGCCCTCATTGAGATTGAAAACTGAGTCTCTTTTGATTTTATTGTCTCTACAACTCCATATATAGAGCTCGCTTCTTTATTGGTATTACGTGTTTCATATGGTTTTCCACAACTGTTATATATATATATATATATATATAAGATAACTGTGTTGGTTAAAATCAATAGACGCTTGAAATCAAGTAAATTATCTTCATCTTTATAAGTCGAGTAAACTTGATATAAATCAATAGATTTTTTTCTACAGAAACGATTAGTAGACTTAGTCGATCTCTTGATCATATTTGTAACACCGCATCACGACACTCAAAATATTATTGAAGTTGTTGATAATATATCTAAAGTATTAAACCATTATTATTATATAAATTTTCAAGATGAAATACATAAACTCATTAAAATGGTTTTTAACAATGTTTGAACCTATAATTAAAGAACTCCAACATCAAACTATTGAGTAATATTATTATTTACAATATAATGTTAATACAGGAGACTCACCATACTAAAATTATTTTCAGAAAAACCTCATAAAATCATTTACAAAAACTGGCTTCATCATCCATATTCCAAACATAAAACACAAGAGAACATTCATGTTCAAGGGGAAGCGACAAAATGGTCCTCACAAGAAAGTACAAATCCAAGGATATATCAAGTCAAACCATTAATACATACTCCGTATACTAAAAGACAAATCCTTTTCTTCTGTCATGCATTATATTGCCTTTGCCGCATGTATGTTCGATAGTGATGCACTACAAAATACTTGACACAAATTCCTACTTTAATCCAACAAATTCTTCTATTAATAATATAATTTCACTGCTCCATTCCACACAAATCCTACTTTAAACCATGAAATTCTTCAATTAATAATATGATTTTACTGCTCCTTCAATTATTCCACGTACGTATAGTCTGTCCACGTTGTTTGATTCGTAATTTGGTTACGATGTCTTATCAATCCCGCTTTTAACTGCCTTTTTAATTTAATTTTATCGATACAGTATGTACAATAATTCATAAATAATTATGATATATCAATATGATGAATAGAGTAATGCAATTATAAGCTTTGTTTTACTTCATTGACTACAGTTTAAGAGAGAAGAGTTCATCAAATTTTTAAAATCGAGTTTTATGAATATAGATAACTTATCAATAATTAATAATATTGTTTCATTCTAACATATTCTGTGAATAAAAATGTTACTCCGTATTAACGAAACTTTAATTAACTTTTAACTATGATCAACGCCTTCATTTTACCATCAAGACGAAAGGTTATTGACAAATAATGTTTTTTCAATGGCATTAGAACGACCGAAACAGCAGAAAAAACCAAAAGATGTACTAATCATCTCGGAAACAATCAGCATATATGTTCGGTTAAGAACGACAAATTAAGAGTTGAGTAGAAGGTTAAGAAGCAAAATCAAGAATTGATGGCATGATTAATCTAATCTAAGCATTATATTCATTATTATATAATTAGGGAATTGGGCATATTCAATTGTTGGAGGATTAGGATGACAATAAGAAAGAATGGCGAACACATATTCAATCACAAAATAATAATAATAATAATAATAATCTATTTAAAAAAAAAAACTCTTATTTCATATCATCTGATTTATCAGAAAGCTCGCAACTATTATTTGAAGATGCACTCTGGGTGAAGTCTGCCTTTTAACTCTAGCCAATAAAGAATTACAAGGAGGTAAACCAATCTAGATTACACATAGCTAACAAACTCAAACCAAGAAGACTAATAGACAAGTTTCACAAGAAGCCGAACTTGAAATCTTATGATTAACAATTTAATTGCCTGACCAAATTAAATTGGATGTAAATACTCGATTAATAAGAACTTGTCACGTTAAAAGAGAGTAAAAAAAAGGATAATGCATTGTCATCACTCATTATTTGATCACGATGGCAAATTAAATCAAATTAAAAGGGGGGGCTTTGCGTAATAAAAATGCATGGCCTGGTGGCCACTATGGTCTGCCTCAATGACAAGAAATAAAATTGGTTTGAATTCATTCTCATCAACTTCTTTTGTAAAGGGGGATTATACATTAATGTCCCCAATGGTCTTGCATGTTCATGACAGCTTAGTGACATTTCTTGGACTTTTCTGCCTCTTACGTTGCGTTCTCCGAGTTATATGTTGTGTAAACCCATGTTTCTTTGTCCGACCCTTGGCTTCCTACTTCACCTACAAATCTTTTGCTTTCTCTAATTCCATATATCCCATATATCCACTGTCTCTTGCTTTACCTCCCACCCAATCCCCATCTCACGTACTATGTGCTCTTCTGCTATAGCTTTGTGATTTAGCTTTACCTACATTAAGGATAATGCTTTGTTATATGAATCATTTTATTTTTACTGAACAATTTGAAATAACTTTATCTTCCATTTACGAGAAATCATGCAAAGGGTAAGTTGCTCATAGCCGCTTGCAGCCACAAACCAATTCAAGAAGGCTAAGGGCATCCTGAATAGTATGAAGTTTTTGAAGAGTTTTTTGTAAGTGTGACTAGGAAAGAAAAAATGAGAGTGAAGGAAAAAAAGAAAAGAAGAAAAAAAAAACTGAAATCAAAATCTGTTAAACAATTCAGATTTACGCGCTCGCCTGGACGCGAGAGTTGCGCAACTCTCCTCCTTAGTGGTGGGCCCCACATTTCTGAAAAAACTCCAAATTAGCAAGACAGACCTTTGGCTTTCTCTTTCTTCACTTTCTCTCTTCTATGGTGACAAAATGTTTCTCAAAAATCGTAATAAATGCACTATTAGGGAAGTCCTAATAAACTAGTAATTGGGTTTTAATTATGATGTTGTGTATGTTTGTGTAGATATGAACTATAAATGTATATGTAATGTAAAAAGGCCAAGAAGGATGAATCAGAAATCCTCGAAATGGCAAATATAACATAATCTTAGACACCTTTACTAGATTCTTTAACGTGTATTACCAGTCAACAGAGTATAACAAATAACCGATTAATTAAAGTAATTAATTTCATTTCATTTCTCGTTAAGAATATTTTTCTCCCAGACAAGTACGATTTTTAAGCTGATCAAATCCACATGAAATGATATAATACAATATGATATATGCTTTATAAAAATGCTTATAATCAAGTGGTCTCTAGCTTTGAATCATTTCTTGCACGTGTTTGGTTCCATAATACGACCGTTAGTTGCTAATGATCTTAATTAAGATGAAAAAAAAAAAAAAAAAAAAACATCATGGGGTTACCTAATCTGATTATTAAAATTTAAGGAAACTTTTCCAATATTGAAATTGAAAAGGTACCGTGGATACCATTAAGTATAAAAAGGGACTTGACATTTTTAAAATTTAATGATAATTATTTATAAAAAATATCACCGCTTCTTCATTCTTTTTTGAATACTTGGGTAACTCAAACTTCGTCAGATTAATTATAAGCCTACTAGACCCGCCTCTAAAGCTACTGGCCCTATCACTTATATAATAAAGGGGGGTAAATTAACTATTTCACCACAATTCAGAAAGAAAAAATGGCATTTAGGCAAACTCAATTTACCTCCACGTAGGTCTAAAGTCAGGTTCATGAGATTTAAGATATAATTCAGTTTAACTTGGATACCTAAGTCGTAAAAAAAAATGAATAGAGTCAATCGCATATTTTTAAAAAATAAAAATAGATCAGAGTACTTTTTATTTTGATTACAGCATCTACTGGAATATGAATTGAGGTAAGCTATTCATGTCACATATATCACTAATCAATTCTAACATAATATTCTTAAAGACTTGTTTCCTCTGATCTGCTACACCAACCGCTCAGATCATCCTCACCAACAAATTTAATTGTTAGGTGTTCAACAATATAATGTTGAAGTTGTTGTTACAAAACCAAATAGCCATCCCATGAGTTGCCGGTTAAACATCCGATTCAGCCATTGTACAATGCCTTTATCATTATATATATGGACTGCAAGCTAGAGAGTCATTGTTACCATATTATTATTATCACTTATCAGGACAAAACATCATAGGAGGGTCCATCTCCTACACTTTCAACCACATACACTTCATTTGCACTGAAAATATATTTCTGCTTTATACTACAAACCATAGCCAAATACAGGAAAAATAATTATCACTTGACTTCCAATATATTAATATTTTTATGGTAACGTAAAAACCAACAACCAAAAGACCCAAAATATTTTCCTCTTCCAATCCATTTCTCTGACATAACAACATCTAATTAGTAACTAATTTTTTTTTAAGTGATGAGGCCAATAAATTCATGGCAGTCACATCAAGAGAAAATATTAGAGGTGAAATTTAAGAAAGGAAGGTATATTTTCATTAATTATTTATGGCCAACTATATAGGTTGGATGGAAATTTTGGTCAATTTTCCTTTTCTTTTTTTCCCACAATTTTAAAAGAAAATGTCAGTAATTGAAAATTGGATAAATCTTTTTGTCCGTTTTTAATTGGATAGAAATATCAAAATGAAAATTTTTGCAGTTCCAGCAGTGCTACTTTCGGATTTTTTTTTTTTTAATTTTTTTAAGAGCATCACCTAAGACCTCATCTTTATAAACCATTCATTAAAATATTAAAATTGGAAGCATAACCTGCCAATGACTAAACACAGAAGCTTGCCATGCCACTTTTGGTGTTATTAGAATCACCTCTGCCTTTTCGCTCCCTTCCAAGAATTTCTATGGTATGACCCAGTGAAGAAGTAGCCATGATTTTTCCTTGCGACATCTTTCATATTTTCTCTGGATGTACAGACAGACTGAGATAGGTTGGATATTATATTTATTTGTTCCCAAACCTAATCGAACTAAAAATTGATTTCAACTTGAATTTTATCTTTTCGAATGATGAGGTCCGCAGTTACAATAATAGAATGTGTACTAGGTAAATCCGACCTTGTGACCTTAGTTAGTAAAGGACCACAAGAAGGTAAACCATCATAGGTTGTGTATACGGACAACTCAGTTGATTTCGGCATAATAGATTTTAAGAAAGTATACATGATCAAGTCCTAAAAATCACACAATGTTAGAGTTACATTTAATGTAGAGGACTCCTTCTCCCTCCCCCGCAGTAATACGCATTGAGTTATTGTGATTTATGCTTCCACTATTCTGTTGGGTCGAGGTGTGGGGCTACAAGGACGAGAGAATTTCGCCTTTTGTAGACAAGAATAGGTTGTTCATAAATGATTTTCTCAAATAAAGAAGGCCATTAAACCGCTTAAATCAGTGAAATTTTACCTTTTTTTATTAAGTTGATGTGTCTCAATAAAATAAAATAAAAAAGAGAGGGATTGATTTAGCTTTGTGAACCAGCAAACTTCACGGCACGTTTGATAGTTAACGTTATGAAATGGTTACGCAGTAGTCAACGGATAGCTAGCTATTTTGGCTTGCGAGATAAAGCATTTTTGACCTTCAATTTGGCTTGGCATTGCGACAATTGTGTTGCTATTTTACTTTCTGAATTATAATTTGTCACAATTGAAGTAAATAATTAAAAATAAAATCCATTTAGGCCATTTACCAACGACAAAGTACTTATAATATATCCAAAAGAAAAGTGTTTAGTTTTGAACTTTTGGTCAAATTTTCCCACACCCTCCCTCCAAAATACACCTTATTTACAAATAATAGAATCATCTTCATCATCCTATTATTATATGTACAATTATGTATATTGCGAGTCACTTAGTCAGTCCTTAGTTTCCATCCTGACCTATAAATTCTAGGTACAAGAAACTTCAGAATTTTTATCTTAAATTGCCCGCATAGACAATTCAGTTAGTCACATGAGTAAAGTTTAGAAAGAAAGATCAGGGATCAAGTGAGAGGTTCCTTGTGTACATAAACAAAGGTTACCCTCTATGTTCAGTTGAGCTACCATTATTTTCTTAACCAGGGCGGGATATGGCTAAATAATCTCAGCATTCTAATTCCCAGAAGCATCCCTAACCAGTAACCACAGGCAAGTGGCAATGTCCAGAAGCATCCCTAACCCCAAGTATCGATTCCGCGTATTATTAAAGTGCAGTCCTTATACGTTAATACAGAAGTTTAAGCTAAATATATACGCAAATCTTACACGGAGTAAGTCGGTTTCCGTTAAATCCCAGATACCATTATCAACAATTTTTCCTCGACTTATATAAACAAATACGAGTAAAAACTTAACGACAGAGAAAGGTGGTGGTGGCGTTAGCCAAATCTGAGATTGGGCCCCACACTACACTGCCATGCTATAAATACCCTTCTTTTCTCTCCACCTTTTCCCCATTCTCACTTCACTCCCTCCTTCTCCATCGTTTCCGGCGTCAAGTTTTTCTTTGCATACTTTGAAACTATAGTTTTGGAGATGGTCGACGTGGACCGGAGGATGGCCGGTCTGAACCCGGCTCACTTAGCCGGACTCCGTCGTTTATCAGCCCGGGCGGCGGCGCCCAGCCCAGCCACTCCTGTTCCTCCTCGGAACAGCCTGCTGTCCTTCACAAACCTCGCCGAGAAAGTCGTGGCCCACCTTAAAAAATCTGGGATTCAGGTGGAGCGTGGGTTGTCGGAATCTGAGTTTGCTAGAGCGGAGGCTGAGTTTAAGTTTGCTTTCCCTCCCGACCTAAAAGCGATCCTCTCCGCCGGTCTGCCGTTGGGTCCGGGATTTCCGGACTGGCGGTTATCTGGGGCCGCGCGTCTACAGCTCCGAGCGTGTATTGAGCTCCCGATCGCCGCTATCTCGTTCCATATTGCGCGGAACGCTCTCTGGTCTAAGTCGTGGGGGTCCAGACCGGCCGACCCGGAAAAGGCGATCAAAATCGCGAGAAATGCTCTGAGGAGAGCGCCGCTTCTGATCCCCATTTTTAACCACTGCTACATTCCTTGCAATCCTTCCTTAGCGGGAAACCCCATTTTCTACGTCGATGAGAATCGGATTTACTGCTGCGGGTTAGATCTCATGGACTTTTTTGATCGCGAGTCTTCTTTGTTCCGATCAATCACCGAAATCTCGTCCTGCAATACTTCCCGGAGAAGCCTCGACGCCGGACGCACGCCGCGGTGGGTTGAGTTCTGGAGCGACGCCGCCGTGGATAAACGCCGGAGAAACTCAAACTATTCCTCTTCCTCTTCCGCTTCCCCTGAACGCTTCTCCGGTTCCGGTATGCCCAAATCCCATGTCCCCAACTGGGTCAACGAGTATATAGACCAAATCGGGTCGGTCCTGAGGGAAGGCGGGTGGAACGAATCCGACATCTCCGAAATCTCCGCAGTTTCCGCCGCCGGTTTCTTCGAAGAAGAGATGGTTCTCCTCGACAACCAAGCCGTTCTCGACGCCCTCCTAGTCAAAACCGATCGTTTCTCCGATTCGCTCCGGAAAGCCGGGTGGAGCTCCGACGAGGTTTCCTACGCATTGGGGTTTGATTTCCGAACGGAGAAAGTGAAGAAACCGACGAAACAACTCTCGCCGGAGTTGGTGGAGAAAATCGGAAAACTGGCCGAGTCGGTTTCCCTGTCATCATCATAGCCGTCTCCCCTTTTCTGGTGCAACGGCCTTTTACCGGCTACCGGCAAACATGGAGATTCTCCTCTTTATCGTACTTTTAGATTTTCTAGACATCGGTTTGCTTTTTTGCCTGTTTTTGGTTAAAAATAGATTGGAATTAAAAAAAAAATTAAAAAAGAAACTAAAAAGAAATTATGAGATTTTAAAAAATGGTTGGAAAAATTAGATGAAATGATTATAGTGCATGGGAGAAACCTCTGTAATTACGAATATATAATATAGGACATATTACGGAATATTTGTTTTTATTTACGTCATCTATATATTAATAAAAATATATTTTTAATACAATAATTGCATTATCTTATCTGCATTGTCACAAACCAGTAATGAGTGTGAATAACATAATTCGTGTCAGAAACTTTAAATTGTATAATACATATTTTTATTTCCTACCTAGTTTCCATTAAAAGTCGAAAAAACATTCTCGGAAGAAGCTAGGAAGAAGTAGTTGATCACGAAAAATGACTTCTTCCAAAAAAAGATAAGTTATTTTTATAAAATCAAAATAGTTTTTGCTTTGATTGAAAATTGTTTTTTATTGACTTCAATTTTTCACTCTCTCAAACACTCGAAATCCAAAAATGATTTCTTTCGAAACACACTTTAATTGATTATTAATTTTATAAATAATTTATTTATTTATTTTACTATAATCATAAAACGAGATTTACTCAGAATATATTTTCAAATAGTAACAGTGTGCTTTTTGTAAATCAAAATATAAGAATAATTAATGATTTTCTAAAGTTTAATATATCAATATATGAAATAATATTTCGGTAGTGGGCTGATCGGGTTGCATTGGGCTTAGCTTTTTGGAAAATTGTAAAGTGGCACGGGTTTCGAAATGTGATGCGCACGTGTGAAACTGTGTGAAAAGACTAAAGAGAAAGACGTTATCGGGTCCCACACCGCGGTCTTTGGAGCCTGGGGCATAGCCTGGAAATCTACAATCCATCAACTCAAAACTAGGGATGATGGGTAACCAAATTAAGTTGACTAAGTTGAGTAAGGATATAAATTAATTAATTATGAAAAATTTAGATTAATTTATCTCATTATGATTCTTTATTAACTAGGATTAAATTTTTCTTGTTCACCAAAAAATAAAAACGAAGTTGGTATAAGCGGTGTAAATCTAACCAAGTTGGTTAATGATACAAATTTGTAATTACAAAGTCACGAGTTTGAATCTTAACCTTCTTAATTTGAGCCGATCAGTTATAGGTAACCTAGGTTGGTTTACCTCCTTGTGGAGTTGGTTTGCCGTATCATCATATCAATTCTTAACGTAAAGAGAGACATTAAACGGAAGTGCAAAAGCTAAGTTTACAAGGACCATCCGAAGTGCAGTTTGGTATTTCTGAGGAACAGCGGCGGAGAGAAGAGATGGCCGGCCGGGAATACAAACATTAAATGAAATTCATCTTTATGCGTAGTGTAGTTAGTTGGGGGAGCACTCGCCATGTTCTGTATGTATGAGTAAGTAAATGAATGGAGATTACTGATATATAGGATGAATCCATTTCAATTCTTATCCCATTTCAGGGAATTAGTATATATATATATGTGTGTGTATGCCTTATGAAAATATTAAACAAAAATATATATTATTTTATTCTCCAAAATCACTCCCTAATATAACATACATTTGTGGTTGCCTCCACTAATTTTAGATTGGACAAAATAAAAATAAAATAAAAAACCAAAGGCACCTCTCACAAAATTGCTCCTTTGTTTATAAGGAGATAAAACTAATAATTCCTTAGGCTGGCGCACCAGCTGCACCGCCACCAGGCGCAGCAGCACCGCCACCAGGAGCAGCTGCACCGCCACCACAAGTAATTGGTGGAACTTGCTTTCCAGTAAGAGTAGGCTTCACATTAGAACAAACAGTTTTGGCAGCACCTCCTTTGAAGGTCAAGTTAATGTCGCCCACCTCCACTCCTTCGCATGGCACCCCACTACTACATGCAAAGATCACGGCTTCCTCTGTTGCAGAAGTACCCTTTATATTTTTATAACTTATTTTGCTGAGCTTTACTTGTGATGGTTTCTACAAATTAAAATGAAACAATGTGAGCTAAGTTTTAATAAAATTGTCACCCATCATCTCGTAAGTCCTAGCAAAATCAAGTTCTACTTATTGTGTAAAGTAAGTGTTATATACCTGTTTTGAGCACTCGTTGTTCGGGCAGTATTCTTGATCAATCACAATTGGATTTTTGACATCTTCCATCTCTATATTCTCATAATGTATATCAGTTACGACTCCAGGATGAGAGTTAGGCCATGTTTTAATTCTAACACCATTATCAGTTCCAATAAATTTGATGTCTTTAAGAAAAACACCCTTCACTGGCTCTTCGCCCGGAGTCTTGCCAAGACTTCCCACACTAATGCCGTGTCCAGGCCCACATGTCACATTTGTGATGTGAAGGTTTTCTGTACCATCCCCAATTGAAATGCAATCATCTCCGGTTCCAATCACACTATCTATGACGTTAACATCAGTTATTTTCGCAATATGGATTCCATCCGTGTTGTGACTATCCCCCGGTGCTTTAATGGTGAAATGATCAAATGTCAAGTTTTTACCAGCCAAAACATTGACGTGAAACAATTTGCTATCCAAAGAAGTTATATCGCGAATCACACTGTTTGTTAAGAAATTAAGGCTCAAATTCTGCACAGTAAAAAATAAATTTTAGTTTATGAAAATAATACTTTTCTGTGTTTGCTTTTGAGTAAAAGAAAGAAAATTCTCCATATTACATATATAATATATATAATTTTAGACTTACGTTGGGAAGGTTGTTGCAAACTCCAGTTTTCTTACAATCATTTGCTGCCCAAGCAGCAGTTCCTTGGCCATCAAGAACACCACCACCTGACACGGTTAACTTATCAACATACCTGAAGGTTAACCATTCCTTGTCTCTATCGAGAGTCTTAATATCAGAAGAAGCTTTCAAGGTGGCTTGGATTTGAAGATCAATTGGACCTTTGCATGGACCGGCAAGTTTAATTTGGCCCATTGGGAATGTGCCTTTTGGAATCACAATGGTGCTTGCACCTGTAGCCGCACATGCGTCCTTCCAAGCTTTCTCCAATTCCTATTACATAAATATTTAATTTCTTCATAAGCAAACATCGTCTATATTGAACCATTAATCAAACCAAATATGTACAATTTAAAAAAAAAAATCAATAAAGTGACTGATAAAATAAAAAAACTTAATAATTTACTTACTGGAGCTATATCAACATTAGGCTTTGCAGCAATGTTTATATTTGCACCCTCCACGAGATTGGATAACAAGAACAATGCAAATGTGCAAAGGAGTTTTAAACCCATCATTTTTTTTCTTTGTTATTGATTTTGTTGCTATTTTTTGTATTTAGGATTGATGTAAACTCAGTAATTGAAAAGCTATTTATAGGAGTAATAACTAAACTAATCCCCATTAAAGTAGGGAAAGCTTTTTTTTATCATTGGTTCATTAGCTATTCTATAGGTGTAAATGTGTGACTAATATTTAATTCATTGCCTATTTTCTGTTAACATTGTTATTGATAGTAATACTTCATCTCATAATTTCATCAGTAAAAAGTTATATTTTATATATTTAGTTTTTTTTAAAATATAAATCTTAATATTGTTTTTTTTTTTCACAATTTACTTAACATATGAGAAATTCTACTTGTAACCATAGACAATATTTTACTGGTTATTAGCTCTCATTAATTTTGCATCGACATTATATTAGATATTTGTTTGGAGATCTTAGAAGCATGTAATGATTTATTAAATTTGAGTCAATTCACTCATTATTATTTATAAGGATGGTAAGTTGATCTGATTTACCCAATTATTTTTCAATTATATGTTCAAAATTCATCATATATAAAAAATATTTGATGAAGTTCTATAAAACTTTAAAATAATTGACTATACAAATATATGCAGCTCTGTGGTCACTTTATTTTGGCCAAAGTGAACAATAAGGCAATGATGGATTTTATGGAGACACAAATAACAGTGTAGTACAATGACATTGACCTAAAATTGTATATTAGATGCTTCGGATTCGATCAATCTCTTACTGGGAATTGTGATATAAAAATAAAAAATAAAAAAGAAAAACTGAATATAGGAATCAAAGCACAATAATAAGATTTGCACATCTAAAAGAAGCTCAATTTGACATTACAAACTATTATTCAGCATATCATTTATTTATCAATGGTTTAATTTATAAATTGTAGTGACATTTGATTGTGTGAATAATAAAAGAAATTGGCATTTGTTGAGTAATTAGAAAGAAGCATGTGAGGCCACCTTTCTAATATTCACCTTTTTAGTTCTCATTTTGAAGCATAAATTTAATTGTGGTTATTGCACAATAGGTACATAATTCACACTCTTAAAGATACAAAAAATCATAACACAAGACACAAAAAAACTCACAACACAAGACACATAAACATGTTATATATTTAATTATTTTCAAATATGATTTAGATAGAGAATTTATGTTTTATATGCACATAATTTCACAATAGAAGATATAAATTCATAACATAAGACACACCATATGTTGTACGTGTCTTACACATCTACTAGTTTGTTGCAAATATAGAATTAATACTCTTAAAGTGCAAAATTTCATAATACAAAACACAAAAACTTACAACACAAGACATATACGCGTATAGGATCAGAGTCTACAGTGCATTATAGACTCTAGCCCACGGTATATTGTAAAGATCATATGATGGACGAAAATTCATTCAAATGATGGCATGTTGTAAAGATCTTAGAAAATTTCAAATCATTACAAAAGATATTGAAGAACAATATATATACTGCATACTCTTTCAATTCCGACCTCGCTCTTCTAAGCTAAAGAACCTCAAAAAATTACCATTGATCTAAACATGCTGTCCTAAATTTTCTTCCTCAAACTTTGAAGAACCATCCGAAGTGCAGTTTGGTGTTTCTGAGGAACAGAGGCGGAGAGAAGAGATGGCCGGCCGGGAATACTAACATTAGAGGTGTGTTTGATTCACACATGGAAATCAGAATGATTACTTGTAATGGGAATAAAAATCATAATTGATACTAATATAATGAAAAAAAAAATTAAAAAAATATAAAAGTACTAACTAATCCAAACTTTTACCAATAAGATGGAATAATACCCATTTTTAATTAGGGAATGAAATTTTTAATTGAATGAGTAATCAAAACTCATAGTTGTGTTTTAAAAAAGTTATCAACCAAATACTAACTACCATTTTGATTCTCATTCCTAGTGTAGTAGTGTGTAAGAACAACAAACATAAAGATAGTTGGAAAGGAACTCAAACTTTCAAATGATATTCAATCTGCCTATCCCATCAGATAAAACATGCTTAAATAGGATAAAAGGAAAATATGAAAAGCAACGAGAATTAAAAGCTTGAAAATGAAGAGACAGAAAATTAAAGCAAAATACATTAATCAATAGTAATTAAAGATAGCTCAAGTTCACAAGTCTGCTTCTAGCCGCCAACCATTGAGTTTTCATGCATGCATGCATGCTTATGATATTTGAACTCCTTATCCATGTTCTCCATCAACTCATGAACCAAACACACCCTAAATGAAATGTATCTTTATGCTTAGTGTAGTTGGTTAGGGACTTAGGGGAGCACTCGCCATGTTCTGTATGAGTAATTAAATGAATGGAGATTACTGATATATAGGATGCATCCATTATTTCAACTCTTATCCCATCCCTGTCTGGGCCTTATGAAAATATTGAACAAAAATATATATTATTTTATTCTCCAAAATAACTCCCTAATACAACATACATTTGTGGTTGCCTCCACTAATTTTAGATTGGACAAAATAAAAATAAAATAAAAAACCAAAGGCACCTCTCACAAAATTGCTCCTTTGTTTATAAGGAGATAAAACTAATAATTCCTTAGGCTGGCGCACTAGCTGCACCGCCACCAGGCGCAGCAGCACCGCCACCAGGAGCAGCTGCACCGCCACCAGGCGCAGCAGCACCGCCACCAGGAGCAGCTGCACCGCCACCACAAGTAATTGGTGGAACTTGCTTTCCAGTAAGAGTAGGCTTCACATTAGAACAAACAGTTTTGGCAGCACCTCCTTTAGGCTTCACATTAGAACAAACAGTTTTGGCAGCACCTCCTTTGAAGGTCAAGTTAATGTCGCCCACCTCCACTCCTTCGCATGGCACCCCACTACTGCATGCAAAGATCACGGCTTCCTCCGTTGCAGAAGTACCCTTTATATTTTTATAGCTTATTTTGCTGAGCTTTACTTGTGATGGTTTCTACAAATTAAAATGAAACATGTGAGCTAAGTTTTAATAAAATTGTCATTCATCATCTCGTAAGTCCTAGCAAAATAAAGTTCTACTTATTGTGTAAAGTGTTATATGTACCTGTTTTGAGCACTCATTGTTCGGGCAGTATTCTTGATCAATCACAATTGGATTTTTGACATCTTCCATCTCTATATTCTCATAATGTATATCAGTTACGACTCCAGGATGAGAGTTAGGCCATGTTTTAATTCTAACACCATTATCAGTTCCAATAAATTTGATGTCTTTAAGAAAAACACCCTTCACTGGCTCTTCGCCCGGAGTCTTGCCAAGACTTCCCACACTAATGCCGTGTCCAGGCCCACATGTCACATTTGTGATGTGAAGGTTTTCTGTACCATCCCCAATTGAAATGCAATCATCTCCAGTTCCAATCACACTATCTATGACGTTAACATCAGTTATTTTCGCAATATGGATTCCATCTGTGTTGTGACTATCCCCCGGTGCTTTAATGGTGAAATGATCAAATGTCAAGTTTTTACCAGCCAAAACATTGACATGAAACAATTTGCTATCCAAAGAAGTTATATCGCGAATCACACTGTTTGTTAAGAAATTAAGGCTCAAATTCTGCACAGTAAACAAGAAATTTTAGTTTATGAAAATAATACTTTTCTGTGTTTGCTTTTGAGTAAAAGAAAGAAAATTCTTCATATTACACATATAATTTTAGACTTACGTTGGGAAGGTTGTTGCAAACTCCAGTTTTCTTACAATCATTTGCTGCCCAAGCAGCAGTTCCTTGGCCATCAAGAACACCACCACCAGACACGGTTAACTTATCAACATACCTGAAGGTTAACCATTCCTTGTCTCTATCGAGAGTCTTAATATCAGAAGAAGCTTTCAAGGTGGCTTGGATTTGAAGATCAATTGGACCTTTGCATGGACCGGCAAGTTTAATTTGGCCCATTGGGAATGTGCCTTTTGGAATCACAATGGTGCTTGCACCTGTAGCCGCACATGCGTCCTTCCAAGCTTTCTCCAATTCCTTTTACATCAATATTTATTTTCTTCATAAGCAAACATCGTCTATATTGAACCATTAATCAAACCAAATATGTGCAATGATAATAAAGAGTTAATATGATAAATAAAGTGACTGATAAAATGAAACGAACAGAATAATTTACTTACAGGAGCTATATCAACATTAGGCTTTGCAGCAATGTTTATATTTGCCCCCTCTACCAGATTAGACAACAAGAGCAATGCAAATGTGCAAAGAAATTTTGAACTCATCATTATTTCTTTTCTTTGTTATTATTTTTTGTATTTAGGATTGATATGATATCTCTATTTGCTATGCTATTTATAGGATTGATAGCTAAACTAATCCCCATTAAAGTAGTGAAAGCCTGTAATTTATTAGCTATTCTATAGGTGTAAATGTGTGGCTAATCTATACTTACTTTCCTATTTTCTGTTAACATTGTTATGGATAGTAATATTCTATCTCATACTTTAATTAGTTGTCGCATAAATTTAATTGTAGTTTACTAATAATTTTAATTAATTGGATTTAAGTAAATTTTTATACGGGAGGTGGTGGGTTCGAGCCTCAGTGGAAGCAATACTTACTCTTGTGCTTCAATAGGTTGAGAAAGTAGTTATAAACAGATACTGCATTGTAATAGAGTTAGTAGTATTCAAAAAAAAGTAAATTTTTATATATTCACATGCTCAAAATGTTTAGTAGGTGAATGACAAAATAATTTTTAAAGTGTATCTATTAGGTTGGGAAAATAGTTGGTAATGTTGTTTACCCTACATCATATATATCAATTGTGATATCGTAGAGTAGTGCTCATCATGCGCATTATGAACCCTGTCCAAATTGTGGTTAACATATTATGCACCTTCAGTTTATTTAGAAGTACATAATCTGGTAATGGAAGATACATAATTTGGACCACATTTCACAATGTGTATGGTGGATCGTAGTCGATGATATAATTTGCACATCATATTTTAAGAATATATATATGAGGTATGGAACTATGGACTACTGTTTAAGAATCCAAATGTCTTAATAAAGGCAAAATATGTTGTTAAAAATTTTTCTCTTCCACACAAATCCTTCTCTAGTATGGTAGGACTCATAGGGGGACTATATATAAACATTGATGGTAGCCAAAAGGAGAGAACCACGGAATTTTTTTTTTTTAAAGGATTGTCGTCTTCTTCCACCATCAACAATGGCCGCTGGCGATTCACCGGAGGCCGGAGTCCAACAAAGATCGGTGAACAAGCAGTAAGTACAGATATCCATAATATGACAATTTGCGTGTGGTGTAGAGACATCAGACGCGTGAAGTTACTATTGGGCGAAATTAAGAACAATAAATACTTACAATTATTGTTGGACGAAATTAAGAACAATAAAAACTCATATTGTAAAAATTAACCGATGCTTCAATAATCCATAGCTAGAAATGATGGTTTTAGAACCCAATCATTAAAGTCTACATAAGAAAGTTTAAACAAAAGAAAAGAGAAAAGAAATTTTAAAGTGTAAGAATAAAAAACTAGTTAAAGTCTCTAATGATCAAGATAAAAATATATCCATATTCTACATGTTGTGGCAAAAAGAAGACTCTGAAATTCTGAAAATTCTTAATCCTAATTCCTAAAGAAAGAATAGAGCATTTTCCCTCTCTGAAGAGCTGGAAAAAAAAAGAAGACTTACTTTATAATTATTAAAAAGTCGATATAATCAATTTCTTCCTACTACTCTGAGATTGTACTTTGTACAAAATTGAGTAAATATGAATGTGGATAACATGATTGATGTGTAAGTGGTAGGGGTGAGAGCAAACTTAACAACTAAACCGAGCCAGAGTCATATGAGTGGTGGGGGTGTCCATCTTCTTTTGTGATGTACAAAGCTAAAACAAAAGATTTCTTAGTCATATATTCATGAAATTGACCATGACATCTCATAATATAATGTATTATTGTATTTAGGCTTTTGTTTTTTTATTATTGAAAAATTGGAACTAGAAAAACAACATAATTCTAATATTATTGCATATGAAATAATAATAATAATAATAATAATAATAATAATAATAATAATAATAATAATAATAACAACAACAACAACAACAACAACAAGGAATAAGGTCCAAATTGGACATTGAACAGAACGTGAAAGTGCAATTAAGTCAATCAACAGTTCAATTGTATGCAATTTCAACTGATAGCAGGTTAACACCCCATCTAACAATTTGCATGTTGACATGAAAAATGATTTTGACATTTAAAAAAAAAATCTTTTCATTTTTTTTTTTGAAACTCCTTTTCTTGCATAAAATCTGCTGCAAATCAACTAGGTAAATTAGGCAAAATAAGCTTCAATCATTCTTTCAAAACTAGGAAAAAAACCCAATATATTTGAAGGGTGTATATGCTCATACAAAAGAACTAGGTACTGCAGAAGATTTTTTGCAAATTATAAAGGAAGGGTGTGCACTGTGAAGAGAGCTTTTAGCACCAAAGTACTGTTTGGTCTACCTTTTGCTTAATTTAGCTCCAAAGTAGTGCACTGTAAAAGGTATCATGTTTCATTCTATTTATTAACATCTTAATTATTATATAAAATTATAAACCGAATATATATCTTTAAAAAATTGAATACAAATTGCAGCATATTTTATGCTAGAAAATGGTTTTCAAAAAATTAAAAAAAAAAGAAATGAAAAGGAAATTTTAAAAAATGTCAAATTATTGTCCACATCAACATGCAACCTGTTAGATGGGATGTTAACCTGCTATGTGAAATTGCATACATTTGGATTGTTGAGTGACTTAATTGCACTTTTTTTTTCGTTCAGTAGCCAAATTGCACTTTCATGTTTCGTTCAATGCCAATTTGAACCTTATTCCTAATAACAATAACAACAACAACAACACTGATGATGATGATGGAAAATGGCATCTTTAGTTCCTGAATTATAGGGGTAGTGACGACTTAGTCCCTGAGTTATGGCCGCTGCTTTTATGAGAAATTCAGCAAAAGAATAATTGACTAAACGCATACAAAAGAATTTTTACATACTAAAAATCTCAAGTTATTTCGTTGGTGAATTTCTCATAAAAGCAACCTGAGAAATTTGACATAATTTTGTATCTCAAGTTCTAGTTTGATTATATTCGTTGCTTAGTAAAAAAAAATTGAAAATGCCTAAAATGATGTTTCTTTGTTTGTGCTAAGTCTTATACGAGAATTAGGTTTTCGAAAGTTATTGAAATAAAATTGAAAAATCTTGAAAATAAGAGGCTAAGAAGTGAAAAATAATGTTGTTAAGACGATTTAGTATTTGTTCATTCATTCCCATCCAATCAAAAAAAGAATTTGGAGAATTAGGTTGATTGATTTCTGGATTTTGATTAATCGGAATATAAAAAGGGTCTTTTTCTTGTTTATCAATTGGATCAATTAATTGATCGTTATTAGTCCCAATTGGAGTCTTTTGAAATATTTTTAAATTTTTTCATCAAATTTAACGGACTAAACTCACCACTTCGCAAATAACTTGAGTCCTAATAATAATAATAATAATAATAATAATAATAATAGTACTGGTCATTGGAAAAACATCCAAGTGCAAATTAAACTTAATCATTGATTACTAAAAGTAGTAATATTTTTTGGATTTAAGCACACAAAAGCCTACATACTTTGTACTTGTTAATGACCTTGTGGTATTGTTCACGAAGTGATTATCCCAAATGGAAGGTTATGGATTTGATAGTACTAAAAAGAAAATACTAAAACAAAAGGAGGTTTGAAGCAAAAGTCCACACATTTCGAAAGAAAATAACTAGAATATGACAACAAAAAAGTGCATACATAAAGACCATAGAGAAATTCAAATCATTCCAAAAGATATGAGCAACAAAAAATTGCACTCTCTCCTGGTTGAGCATATAATTAATATATACATAATGTGCAATCTAACTATCAGGGTTTTTAATTGAGATGGAGCACATGCTTCAATTTGGTCACCAAACCTACTAAAAAGTCAACCAGGATAAAAACAAGCATCTCCATGTCAAGTATGGACCTCTACAAAACGTAGTTAAGAATGACAATGGGTCAAGAGAGAACTAAACTCATCACTCGACTTGCTTTATAGGTTCTCCACTCACCTTCACTTTCGACTCGTAGGATACCCACAACTTACTAGCCAGGTGCGGACAACAACATACTAAAGATGCATAATTTAGATAAATTAAGAATTTGTTGATGTTGTGCGTCTGCTACATCTGCTTTGTTTTGCCGAATCATCCATTCTTTACTTAAAGTAAAGAGAGACATTAAACAGAAGTGCAATGGTCTGTCAAAGCTAAGTTTTCAAGAACTATCCGAAGTGCAGTTTGGTGTTTGGAACAGCGGAGAGACGAGATGGCCGGCCGGGAATACAACGTGTGTGTGTGTGCACGCCTTATGAAAATATTGAACAAAAATATATATATTATCTCATTCTCCAAAATCACTCACTCCCAAATATAACATTTATGGTTGCCTCGAATAATTTTCGTTGGCAAAATTTTTTAAAAAAATAAAAAATCAAAGACTACCTCTCACAAAATTTCTCCTTTGTTTACAAGGAGATAAAACTAATAATTCCTTAGGCTGGCGCAGCAGCTGCACCGCCACCAGGAGCAGCAGCACCGCCACCCGGAGCAGCAGCACCGCCACCACAAGTAATTGGTGGAACTTGCTTTCCGGTAAGAGTAGGCTTCACATTAGAACAAACAGTTTTGGCAGCACCTCCTTTGAAGGTCAAGTTAATGTCGCCCACCTCTACTCCTTCGCATGGCACCCCGCTACTGCATGCAAAGATCACGGCTTCCTCCGTTGCAGAAGTACCCTTTATATTTTTGTAGCTTATTTTGCTGAGCTTTACTTGTGATGGTTTCTACAAATTAAAATGAAACAATGCAAGCTAAGTATTAATAAAATTGTCATTCATCACGTAAGTCCTAGCAAAATCAAGTTCTACTTATTATGTGTAAAGTAGGTGTTATATGTACCACTTTTGAGCACTCGTTGTTCGGACAGTATTCCTGATCAATCACAATTGGATTTTTGACATCTTCCATCTCTATATTCTCATAATGTATATCAGTTACGACTCCAAGGTGAGAGTTAGGCCATGTTTTAATTCTAACACCATTATCAGTTCCAATAAATTTGATGTCTTTAAGAAAAACACCCTTCACTGGCTCTTCGCCCGGAGTCTTGCCAAGACTTCCCACACTAATGCCGTGTCCAGGCCCACATGTCACATTTGTGATGTGAAGGTTTTCTGTACCATCCCCAATTGAAATGCAATCATCTCCGGTTCCAATCACACTATCTATGACATTAACATCAGTTATTTTCGCAATATGGATTCCATCTGTGTTGTGACTATCCCCCGGTGCTTTAATGGTGAAATGATCAAATGTCAAGTTTTTACCAGCCAAAACATTGACATGAAACAATTTGCTATCCAAAGAAGTTATATCGCGAATCACACTGTTTGTTAAGAAATTAAGGCTCAAATTCTGCACAGTAAACAAGAAATTTTAGTTTATGAAAATAATACTTTTCTGTGTTTGCTTTTGAGTAAAAGAAAGAAAATTCTTCATATTACACATATAATTTTAAACTTACATTGGGAAGGTTGTTGCAAACTCCAGTTTTCTTACAATCATTTGCTGCCCAAGCAGCAGTTCCTTGGCCATCAAGAACACCACCACCAGACACGGTTAACTTATCAACATACCTGAAGGTTAACCATTCCTTGTCTCTATCTAGAGTCTTAATATCAGAAGAAGCTTTCAAGGTGGCTTGGATTTGAAGATCAATTGGACCTTTGCATGGACCGGCAAGTTTAATTTGGCCCATTGGGAATGTGCCTTTTGGAATCACAATGGTGCTAGCACCTGTAGCCGCACATGCGTCCTTCCAAGCTTTCTCCAATTCCTTTTACATCAATATTTAATTTCTTAATAAGCAAACATCGTCTATATTGAACCATTAATCAAACCAAATATGTGCAATTTAATCAATAAAGTGACTGATAAATTGAAAAACTTAATAATTTACTTACTGGAGCTATATCAACATTAGGCTTTGCAGCAATGTTTATATTTGCACCCTCCACGAGATTGGACAACAAGAACAATGCAAATGTGCAAAGAAATTTTGAAATCATCATTATTTCTTTTCTTTGTTATTTTTTGTATTTAGTATTGATATGATATCTCTATTTGCTATGCTATTTATAGGATTGATAGCTAAACTAATCCCCATTAAAGTAGTGAAAGCCTGTAATTTATTAGCTATTCTATAGGTGTAAATGTGTGGCTAATCTATACTTTCTTTCCTATTTTCTGTTAATTAACATTGTTATGGATAGTAATATTCTATCTCATACCTTAATTAGTTGTCGCATAAATTTAATTGTTGTTTACTAATAATTTTAATTAATTGGATTTAAGTAAATTTTTATATATCCACATGCTCAAAATGTTTAGTAGGTGAATGACAAAATAATTTTTAAAGTGTATCTATTAGTTTGGGAAAATAGTTGGTAATGTGGTTTACCCTACATCATATATATCAATTGTGATATCGTAGAGCAGTGCTCATTATCCGCATTATGAACCCTGTCCAAAGTGATCCGCTCACCCGAGCGGTCTAGCCCTCCGTCGAATGGCCCACCACTCACATGGGTGCTCCGTCATAGCTGGGCAAACGAAGCTAAGGCTCCCCAACAGCCGACAGAAGGCTAAGGCGCTCCAGAAAGGGACCAAAATGCGCCAAAGCCGTGATATACCTTTGATGTTATGTGGATCCTAGTCCATAGTATAAATTGTCGGACTTTCCATTACCATCAGCAGCACGCCAGCACACATTACTTAATGGGCTTGTTAGTTTACATGTGAAACCCAACCTGAGATATAGAGGTTTGGGCATTTATCTCTGGCCCAATTAATCCATATTGCGTAGTTGCAGTCATACTATAATAGATACCGTGCACACTAGAAATTAAAGAGAATACTGAATTGTACCGAAATGAATAGGTCAAATTATATTATACATCACTGATAAATGTTCACTTTAGTATATTGAAATTTTAATTTTAGGCATTATATAAAAAATAAATTTGCAATACATTAAAAATAAAATTTTAAAAAATAAATTTCCAGTATATTGAAAAACAGTGAAATTTTCCAACTGCTTACTGCCAGTGAAGCAAAACTTCACCAGAAAGGTTGAAAGTCTGTCGTTTTCATTTGGTGAAGGAAGACAGACAAGATAGAGTGATATATATACGACGGCTCCAGACCAAAATTTTGAACAGTAGCCACCTTTTTTCTGTGTTTTCTTTACCTTGCTGCACGTTACCTGGCCGCCAATTTTTCTTTTCACATCATAGTGGTACAAGTGTCTAGTGGCGACAACAGAACATTTGATTTGCGATGTCGGTAGGATAAAAATGTTTTATCTTTTAAAAATAAAAGTGTCAAATAAAATTAGATCACTAAACTTAAAAGGAATAAGGTATAAATTGACAACTGAAGGTAATTTGAAAATGTATTAGGTCATTGAACAAAAAATAAATGTAATTAGGTCATTGAACACTCCAAATACATGTAATTTCACCTTGTTGACATAGAAAATTTGATAATTTTTAATATTAAAATATTTGAATGTATTTGGATAATATTGATATTATCTAATTTGTTAATTAGATAATATCAAAATAATTTGAACTTATCAAAACTCTTCTATACTACAACTATATATATGAGCTTTTATTTCTATGTAATCATCCTGGAAAAATCATAATAAAAGTCTCGTAATCTTGAAAGTAAAAGCCCCAAGCTCCTCCTTACCTATGATGAGCGTCAAGACATCAATTGAAGAATCAGAGGATCATCCAGAGATACTGTACCACACCCATATTGATACTTAACATGTAACTAGAATTTTGAATTCAGTATATATAATTCAATTTTCTTTGTTCACACGCCTAATAGCAGGTTACCATCCATTTCATTAAGTAACATGTTAATTTGAACGGTGAGTTGGCATTTTTAAATAATTTTTAATAATATAATTTAAAAATTAAATTTAAAAAAAAAAACAAACAAACAACGTCACCCCTTCCCCTCCACCCTCCTTCGTCCCTGGTTGGGGATGAAGAGAGATGGAGGAGGGTGGAGGGGAAGGGGTGGCCGCCGGCGTTGTTCCTTTTTTTTTTTTTTTTTTTTNTTTTTTTTTTTTTTTTTTTTTTTTTTTGTTTATTTGAGGGAATTTTTCAGACAAAAAAAATAAGGATGGAGGGGTTTTTAACTAATATGAAGGGTGATTTTTCTTTTGGCGGGGGTGGGGAGAGGGGTATTCTTGCAAAATGAGTTTTTTTTGTGGGCTTTATTAATGGGGAAGCAATTGAGAAAAATAGCTTGAAGGTGCGTGTTGGGCGCACTTGTTGCACGAGCCAACTAGACACATAAATAATAATTTTTTTTAACTTTTTGTTGTCAACTTTTTTTCCTTTTTTTCCCCTTTTTTCCTCTTCCCTCCCCCTCTCTTTCCTTGACGAAAACCAACGCAAAAACCAAACAATTGAGGTTGCTCTTATGTGGTTAAAGACAAAGAGAAGATGTACCATCACACGTTAATATTAAGCATACTGATGTAAGAAATACACTAAGGTATACGGATAAATTTTATGTGATAACACATAAATAATTATGAATTATTTTTATTAATTTTACAAATAAAAAAATCATATGATCCATAACAATATAACTAGAATTATATATACCACATAAAAATGTTCTATGAATTTTTGTGGCATCACATAAATTTATTTATGTGGTATATAAATCAAATAAAAATTTTTATCCTTATAATTTTGATAGTATATGATTTAAATTTTTGTATAACTAAGGAAAATAATTTTTGAAATTTCCTTTTCATATTAATATTTTTATAAATATTATTAGTTAAAAATTAATTTATTGGATTTGAAAGTTGTAATGAACCTGAGCTATTATAAAGTCATAGGTTAAACTCTTATTAAATGACGCTTTTAGCATATTTTTTAATATATTATTAATGTGATAATCAAATCACTGTCATGTTATCTAGCCACGTAGGCACATATGTATAACAGCGATAATAAGTTGATTTTATTATTTTGTATACAAAACTAAATTGAACATTTCACTACAGTAAAGTATTTAAACCTAAAATTTTACATTAAAAATTTATTAGAATTTAGAAATAATCTTTTTGGTGGACATACGGAAAAATGTTCATTTACCTATTTTGATTTACCGGAGAGTGCACATGCACTATCTGAAAATACGTCCCGAGTGAAACTTGTCTTATGACCCTAGCAAACAAATTACTACACGGAAGTAAACCATTAAACATAGCTAATTGGTCTGAATCAAGAAAGCTAATAAGTAACTCCCACAAAAAGACAAATTTAGAAACTTAATTGTGATTATCAAATCAATTATTCAACTAGCTTCTCCCAAAAGGTTGAATCCACAACCCCAATGGCCCCGCACTCCGATCTGACAAAGCATTTGGAAAGATGTAAATTATGGTGACTCAATGACTCAACAGACATGACCAAATGTTAGTGAGCACAAGGGATCTGCCTACTTTAATTTAATTTGAACATAATCCCACACTACCGATGTCTAAATACTGCATGCCTACCGAACTAGTGAACTAAGAACGTCTCCAGCCCGGGGCTCCCTTCTTCATTTACCTATTTACAGTTACCAGAAAGTTTGGTGAATTATTGTGAATCTACAAAAATCTCAACAATGTTTGGCGTTCATCCCTGTTTCTGTCGACCGTTCCAACTAACAATTATGTCGTGCTTTTGTCCGGTTGGATGAATTCTGAAAATAATAATAATTTTCTTTTAAAATGTGTATAGATAAATTTGTTCTAAGTGGCGACATGCCATGTAAAATTATACATCGTATAATACCAGAACTATAGAATACAATAAAACAAATTATTAAAATTATCGTAGTTTTCCTCTTCAATTATATAGTACCTTAGCTAATATTTTGTAATTTGAATAAAATGAGATCAATTTCTCTTTTTTTTTTTTTTTTTAAATGCTTCAAGTATCATTTTTATAAAATTAGATTTGGGATCCCGTGAGATCTTTGTCAACTATGTCACACCAGAATAATAATTTCCCCTTGACTTTTTAGGCACACCAGAATTAAAAATGAGACTAACTTCTAATAAATTCAAAGTTTCAGGGAGTGTTTGGTATTTTTACATTAATTGAAATTTTGAAAACGTAAATTTAAGGTATGTGTTTATTAGTAAAAACTTTATTAAAAAAAATTACTCCATAGTAAATATGTTTGGTGTTATTCAAAAAACATAACCATTATATATATTTGAAACGAGATTTCAATTTTAAGATATGTATTTATTAGAACGACTATTGAGTTTTTATATGAAAATCAGTGTCGATTAATCTCCGCATAGGCGCTAGGCACCGATCGACCGCCTAGCGTATCACCTTAAATGTTAGTCTAGGCAGCTGGCCGGCTAGGCGACCGCCTAGGCTGCCTAACCACCACCTAGGCCTCCTAGGCACCGACTAGGCAGCCTAGTCGGCCAATTAACTATTGTTCTTATGTTTTTTAATGGGTTATTTCACTCCAAACAATATCATTTTGAGTGAAATAACCCTAAATTGTACAAACTCTAGATATTTTTTAGGTTAATATTTAATATTTTAGTATTAACTATTAAAGTATTATATAATTTAGGAAAAATGTGCAAATAGACCCCTAAACATTTCGCGAAAAGTCAATTAGACCCATAACTTTTTAAAAGTTCAATTGAACACATGAACTTGCGATTTTGAGTCATCCCACCCTATTATCCGGTTACTTCTCCGGTAAGAACCGGTAAATGCTTATGTGGCTCGCCACATAAGCTTTAGAGTGGTTACTTGACTGCCACATAATCATAATTTAAAAAAATATTAAATTAAAGAAATAAAAAAAAATACAAAATGACGTTCTGCCTTCTTCTTCCACCCAATGACCTCAAATAGTCGGCAGCAACCATCGACTTCCCCCCTCCCCAGCGGTGACAGCTCAGGCGACTATAGCTTCTTCTCTGGCGAACTGCAGTTCCGGTAATGGCGGTGTGGCGGTGGTGGCGTGACAACTAGACATGGCTGACAATCGGCGTCCTCTGCTTCTCGATGAAGACGACCGGCGACAGACGAACTCCCCCGGTGTAGCAGTTTCTTCTCCAGCGTTCCTTCCAGCTAGTTGAGGATGACTGGAATTTCCGGCAAGGCAGCAACCTCAGCTTCTCCTTTTGGCCGGCGATGATGGTTATAAATTGTGAAACTTAATGTATAAAAAAATAATTAAAAAAATTCTGCCTGTACAGAATAAGACTGATACGCTGTGGTAAGTGATGATTATAAAAAATGGTTCAGCTTTGGGTTCCCAGTGGCGAACAAAGCCTGGCACGGTAAAAAGCAAGCACCTCTACGCAGTAGCAATTATTCTGCTACGGACTCGCCTCACTCTGTAGCGTCATTTCGAAAGTTTTATGATAATATCATATTTTAAAATTAAAATCTAATATGAATATGTTTAGAATTTTTTATAAGTTGTGTAGATAGGCAACATTTTCACTTGATGTGTTTGATTTTATTAACAAAACTTAACTAAATTTATTTGTAATTCAATTTTTTATAATATTAAAATTAGTATTAATATATAAAATTTATATAATTTAAAGATTACATTAAGGCTATATTTGGCAAACCTAGCGGAAAAGGTAGTTGAAAGCTGAAAAGTAGCTGAAAACTGAAAAGCTATAAGCTTGAAGCTGGAATCTGAAGAGTTGTTAAGCTAGCTGTTATGCTTAAAAGTGTTTGGTAAAATAATTTTTTGATAAGCTGATAAATGTAAAAGGACTAAAAATGACATCTTCATACAATTTAAATAGTTTTAAATTTAAATAAGCTATAAGCTCCTAAATAAGCTCTGCCTTTCAACACAACTGTAGTATCAGTTCAGCACAACTGCAGTATTAACCATTACCATGGTCCACAATATAATTTGCGATTTTAATCATAGTATATAGAGAAGCATTTATATAAGACTATTTTTTTTTTTGAAAACATTTATATAAGACTATTTAAATTCAAACCTATTTAAATTGTATGAAGATGTCATTTTTAGTCTTTTTTACATTTATTAGTTATATAAGCTCCTAAATAAGCTCTGCCAAACAGAGCCTAAAAGTATTATTAAACACACACAAAATATAAAAAATAAATAAATAATACTACGTAAATAATTGAATTGACGAATGAATATTAAATTTGAGAGGTAAAATAGATAGAATACTTATTTTTAGATACCATATTTTTACACATGGTATCATTTCAATTCCCAATTTAGTTATAAAAAATAACCAATTAGCCATACTGTCATGTGGACATCCATACAGCTATGGCTGTTTGCAATGGTGGACAATCGTGATTATCTTTATTGAGGTAGTCTTTTGTGTTTTATTTACTTTTTTTATTTTAGTTTTTTTGTTTGGCTTAAAAAAGTATAAAATAGTATATATATATATATAATGTAAGGACGATCATGGTTCATTTCTAGTTTTAAATTACCAATTTTTGATTTCATATTTCAAGTGAAGTAACTAGAGTCGAAGCATTGTGGTAAAAGTTTGATTCTCGTTCCTTGAATTGTGATTCAAACTTTTATTTATTTATTTATTTATTCTTCACTTCCCAAATTTCTATTTTTATTTATGAAATAATCCAAATTTAATTTTTCAAATTTAATTTTTTTTTTTGAAAACAAAACCCGCGTAGATTAATGCAAAAGAGCGGAAATAGAGTCAGGAGGGATAGAATCCCAGTACAAAGTGTTAGTCTGCGCGAAAGCAGCAGACGCAAGAGTATGAGCAACCATATTTTGTGCTCTAGGAATTAAAGTAAACGAACACGTATTAAATAAAACCATCGCATGTCTACATGCGTCAATAGCAAACCCCACATGAGAACGAAACGTAGAGCGATTCGTTGACAAGGCCCCTCGCAGTTGCGAGCAATTTGTGAGCATATTAACCTCCGAGATTCCCGTGCGACGTAACCATGCTAACACCTCTTTGCAAGCCATGGCCTCCGCCATAAAAGGTGAAGAACACGGCGGAAGACGTCCTGCTACTGCTGCAAGAAAACCTCCTTCTGGATCGAGTAGCACCGCCGCAAACGTAGAGTCTTGGGAGTCCAGTTGGTGACCGGCGTCGAAGAAACAGCATGGCAGCAGCGACGTACCGGACGTGGAAATGTTCTACACTAGCTCCCCGCCCCCTAGGCTGCCTCCGTGATGGACAGAACGCCATACATGCAGAGCGGTTGCAACTCTTGCGGCGACTGTTCTGGGCTGCGGTAACCACCCCTCCCACACTGCGGTGTTGCGTGTCTGCCATATGAAATAGAGCACTGCCATAGATAGAGCAAGATTATCCTCAGTCATGCCTAGCATCAATTTTGTGAACCAGCTTGCAAAGGAATCATCAGTCACACTAGGTACATGTATATTAAGCTCATGCCAAACAATAGAGGAAAAGTCACACAACACAAATGCATGCATAATGTTCTCATGATCTAATCCACACATTGGGCATGCAGGATCCACCTCTACCCTCTTTAAAATCAAATTTGTAGTCACAGGGAGTATATCATTTAGAGCTCTCCAAAGAAAGATCTTCNTACTGTGTAACAACCTCTTGGGTCCCCATGCCAGTACCATGAATCCTCATAGTCAGGGGAGACAGGCACTCGTAAAATTCGTGACACATCAGTAGGCTGAAAAATATTAGTAAAGATGGGCATATCCCATGTACTAGTCTGCTCATTTATTAGTCCAGAAACTAACGCACCATTTAAGTAGGGTGGCATTAGAGTCTGTATCATAGGGCTAGGATCATCAGGCAGATGACCCCAAATTAATGAGGTTTTACCATTCCCAATCCTTCTTCTTGCCCCCTTACAAATTAAACCATGAGCAGCCATAATACTTCTCCAGCAGTAACTTGGACATGATCCTATAGAAGCATCAACAAATGTAGATCTGGGGAAATATCAAGCATTATAAACTCTTGCCACCAGGGAATGAGGTTTAGTTAGCAATCTCCAGGCCTGTTTGCCCAACATTTCCAAGTTAAAAGCTTTTAGATCCTTAAAACCCAATCCTCCAAACTTCCTGGGCAAACACAAACGATCCCAGGCCTTCCAATGAATACGAGTATCATTACCTGACCCCCACCAAAACCTGTTCATAGTCCTTTCAATTGATTTGCAAACTGCATCCGGTAACAAGAACACACTCATTGAAAAGGTGGGCATAGATTGTGCCACACTTTTCAACAAAATCTCCTTCCCAGCTTGAGAAAGGAGCTTCTTGTTCCACGACCCAATCCTCTGCTTGATTTTATCCTCAATATAGGAAAAGGCTGCCTTCCTGTTTCTCCCCACAAAAGAAGGGAGACCAAGATACTTCCCAAAGTTAGGGGCTTGTGGCACACCAAGAACTTGAGCCACCTCCTCCCTACAATCTTCCGTAGTATTCCTGCTGAAACAAATGGATTTTGCATAGTTAACTGCTTGACCAGACATAGTCTCGTACGTATTTAGGCACTCCTTAATAACCCCAGCCTCTTGTGCATTGCCTTTAAAGAACAACAAGCTGTCATTTGCAAAGAACAGATGCGAGATCGGAGGGGCTCCCCGTGCTACCCTGCAGCCATGAATAGAGCCCTCCACCTGAGCCTTTTGGAGCAACAAAGAGAGGCCTTCTGCACAGATAATAAACAAATATGGAGAGAGTGGATCACCCTGCCTGAGCCCACGGGTGGGGATAATATGACCTGTTCTCGCTCCATTAATTAAGAAACTATAAGATACCGAGGTAACACAGAGCATAATCAAATCCACCCACCTTTCAGCAAAGCCTAGAGATTGCATCATTCCACGTAGGAATGACCACTCCATTCGGTCATAGGCTTTTGCCATATCAAGCTTGAGAGCCCCCCACCCTACTAAGCCTGATTGTTTCTTGTTAAGATAGTGGCCTACCTCTGCAGCAACTAGAATATTATCTGTGATGAGCCTATCCGGAATAAATGCACTCTGTGACTCAGATATTAATCCCCCTAACATATGCTTCATTCTGTTGGCCAGCACTTTCGCCATAATTTTATACACAACATTACACAAAGCAATTGGCCGCAGGTCTGAAACCATCTCTGGCACAGACTTCTTAGGGATAAGCACCACATCAGTATTATTTAAACCAGCAGGAAAGGAACAAGAGTTCAAGCAGTCAATCACAAAAGCAGACACATCCCCCCTACCACATCCCGATAGTGCTGATAGAAACCAGGATTCATCCCATCAGGGCCCGGGGCCTTGTCAGGGAACATTGAAAACAAGGCAGATTTTACCTCATCTAAATCAAAAGGTCGTAACAGGGAATCATTATCTTCCTGAGAGACTTGAGGGGTCACAGATGCAAAAAATGATTCCATAGGGGCTGAACCATTTGTTCGAAAGATGTTTTCAAAATATGACAGAACGACAGTAGACATTGATTCGCCCTCTACCCAACTACCAGCTTCGTTCTTAAGTTTAGAAATAACATTTTTCTTTTTTCGAGCAGAAGCATACCTGTGGTAAAACCGAGTGTTTGCATCTGCCCCTTTCAACTAGTGTTGCTTGGCACGTTGGCTCCAAAAAATGTCCTCCTGAGCCTCGAGGCGAGCCAGCTGCTCCTCCACCCGCCTGAACTCAGCCAGAGAGGCCGGGTCCCTAAGCCCACGGAGTTGTAGTTGATGTCCACGGAGATGTCTGATACGCTCTCCAAACTTGTGAAAATGGTCACCACCCCACCTCCGCAAACGGATACCACATAGATTCACACAACTCATCAAGCCTCCATCTCTTCCCTCCTGCCATGCACTCTCCACCACCTCCCTACAACCTTCATCAAGTAGCCAGGCCATTTTGAATCTGAATCCCACCCTCCCAGTGCCAACAGCCGAAGGGGATCCATCAATGCACAGAAACAAAGCGGAGTGGTCCGAGGTTCGTGTTAGAATGTTCTCAACAAAAGCTCCTTCCCTCATTCCACGCCAGTGATCATTGACCATGACTTTATCCAGCCTCTCCTCCAACCAATCTCCAGTACCCCTACCCCTTTCCCAGGTAAACTGATACCCCCTCATCGGTAACTGTGCCAAGCTGCAATCATCCATAGCCTCCCCAAAACCGCGAAGGAGAGCATCTAGATGCGGGTTTCCTCCTCGCTTCTCTGACTGATATAGGAGATCATTGAAATCCCCCACCACCACCCAAGGAAGCGACGATCTACCAGCTAGGGACCTTAATAAATCCCATGAATCCCTTCGCCTGCTCCGTTCGGGGAAACCATAGTAACACGTCATCCGCCAACTTTCTAGCCCTGCAATTGTGACCTCCACGTCCACATGATTTCTCGAATAGCTCAACAGCCTAGCAGTACAGTTCTTTCTCCACAACAGTGCAAGTCCACCACTCAAACCCACATTATCAACATAAAATAATCCTTCATAACCAAGTTTGACTCGGAGCCGCTCAGCATGGTTCCGACCCACCTTGGCTTCCATTAAGAACACAAATTCGGGCTTCTTACGGGACACTAGGTCCATAACCTCGCGAACTGTCCGTGAATTGCCCAAGCCACGACAGTTCCAGCTAAGAACACTCATGATGACGGGCGGGCCTGTGAACCAGAACCCACCGAGAACAAGTTTTTTGGAACATCTGTCATCTGAACATCATTAGCAACACCACCACCCGAGCCCTCCCTCTGCCGCTTTGTTATTGCAACCACGCTAGTCTCAACATGACGGTCACCTGCCGGAACTAGCGTCACGTCCGTTGCTGCTGCCTGCTGCATATTATCCAACGTCGTCGAGGGTTTCTGCTTCGGAGGACCCGACAACGGTATTAACCACGGATCCCCAACTGCCCTCGGCCCTCGTGTACCTCCAGCCCTCAAATCCGCACCGAAAGGGTATTGTTCGACCAGCATTGTAGATTCCCTCGCCTTTATACAAAATTTGAAGGAATGGCCGAGCATACCACAAAAAAAAACAGTATGTGTGTAACCTCTCATACCTGAAGGATACCCAGCAAGTTGTTTTGTCTCTCTTCACAAGATTCATCCGACGGCGAATGGGGCGTCCCACTAGAATTGCAACACGAATACGGTAGAACGTCCGCCATGGGGTACCCGCGAACCTGTCATCACACCGCACAAATGTTCCAAGGTAATTCCCAACTTGCTCCAACACGGAATCAAACGTATATCCTAGCGGGAGATCGTGCACTTGAACCCACATGTCGACTGAGTTCAGATCAACACTACCCGGTAGGGCACCCGGCACGAGCTGTCTGCAAACCAGCGTATGATTTTGAAAAGACCATGGCCCCTCATCCAGAACATACCGCATATCTGATTCGTGATAGAACACAAACATGAAAAGGTTCGGTTGGACCTCCGAGACTTGCACACCCTTCACCGGCTGCCAAACTGATGCCATGACCTGCCGCATATACTCCACCTTGACCAGCTTACTCGTTAGAAAACGTCCCATGATAACCCATGTTGACTCACCGTCGGTAGGGTTGTCATCAGCCTCATCAAACACCGGTTGGAACTCCTCCGCCTCGTCCTCCAAAACCATATCAGCCCAGCGCTGCGTCAAACCCCCAACTCCTCCGTCAGTCGAAGACGTTGCCATGCTAGGATCGTGAGACCGAAGCAGTTCGAACGTAGATAAACAAGGAAATCCGGTGACAAACAACCGGAGAAAACGAACGAAAAAGCAAGAAAACCTAGTACTGTCAAAGTGGGCCGAAGCCCGCGGGCTGGCCCGCACCCGCCCCGCGGTGGGGCGGGTTAGGGTTATGAAGTAGGCAGCCCGCTAAGAAGCGGGCCTAACGGGCCTGGCCCGCTAAGGCCCGCGGCCCGCGCGGGTTAGCCCGCGTGGGTTGCGGGCCAGCCCGCGGGCCAGGCCCCTATTAAAAAAAATAATATATATATATATATATATATAATATGATAATTAAATAAACTCCCATTCGCCCAAAGGAGCAGCGCCCCCCAACCCCAATCCTAAAAATCTAAAATCCTAATTCCTAACTTAAAGTCGTACAGTGTCCATAACCCTTCTATTTATTTAATTATGATTTACAGTTTTAATTTTTTTTATTGTTAATTCTTAATTGTTTGAACTTTGTATTAAAATTATTCTATTTGTTAATTGTTACTTAGGGTGCGTTTGGTTCGCATATGGGAATCGGAATCGGAATCGGAATCGGAATGGGTATCAAATACTTGGTAATGATAATGGGTTTTGGTGAAAGTATTTAGCATGTTTGGAAGTTGCGTGGAATGAGAATGATTATTAATAGTTGGGGAAGAAATGAGGAAGGGAGATGAAACCCTTATTTAATAAGGGTATGAGTTTTGTTATTAATGGGGTATTCCAAACCCATAGTAGCATTCACAAAACCTATCAACCAAACACAAGCAATCACTTTCATACTCATTCCTTATGCCTAAACCCACCAACCAAACACACCCTTAGTTAGTTTGATTGTTAATGGACAAGTGGTGAAGTGGACAGTGAACACTAACAGACTGTGTTTTAAGGCTTTAAGCTATATGTGACAGTGGAATGGCCGAATGGATACAGTAGCATTCATTAATAACTTAAGCTATGTGTTTAATATTTATTCTGAAATGTAGTGTACTAGTGTATGTGTTTTGAATTTTTGGATTAAAATGTGTGTAATGATTATGAACTTTGAATATTAAATCTCCCATGTAGTGTTTTTCTATTCTTGTCAATATTATTATCATTTTTAAAGTAATTTACTTAGTAATTTCACATAAATTAAAAAAAAAAAAAAAAGGAAAAGCCCGCGGGCCGGCCCGCGAGCCCGCGTGGGGCGGGCTAGGGTTACATGACCCCAGGCCCGCGGGCCTAGCGGGCCGGCCCGCGACAACCCGCCAAAAATTAGGCCCGTCGTGGGGCGGGCTGGCCCGCTATGACAGTACTACCCTAGACTAGCTAGAGAGAAAAATTTTAGCCAAATTCAAATTTTATTTTAATTATAAAACAAATTAAAATTAAACATTTAGAATTTTAAGTTAACCAAATAATAATAATAATAATAATAATTTTGGTTTTTAATTAATTTAAAATTTAAAATTCTTTATTATATTTTTCGATTTGAAAACAAAACCGCATGGTTTCAAATAGAAATCGGTTGTTTCGATTCTTATATTTTAGAAATTGAAATCTTATAGATTTTAGTCCCAAATCTACCGTATTTGTTTAATTCAAATCAAACTGTGGTTATCTCTAATGTAATGTAATTTATATATAAATAAAAGATTAAAAAAATCATATGATAGGCACATCAACAATAACCTATTATAACATATCATTTGCCTGGAAAAATGAGCAAATTGCTAATTTTTTTCTTTCCAAACTTAAAGATTTATAAGAAGTTTTTTACAATTCAACAATGTAATTGAATTTTCTCAAATAGTTGAGTGTTTCATTTAACTCTTCTTTCATCATCAAAATATAATAAATGTTATCCATTTTGCTGAATATTGATATGGACCTTTTAAATAAAATAAATGCGACAAATATTAAATATAATGGCGACAAATATTAGAGAGGTTGATATCAGATATATAGTAGCATTGAATCCAGGGAGTGGGAGATATAGGCGTCTCACTTTTATGTTCAAGTGCTTTGCACTGCCACCGACTTCATATCCTCTTTCCCTGCATTCAAACTTCAAACCAATATCCCAGACAAATTATGTAACCTAACTCAGACCTACCATGTCTCTTCATTTTTCATGTAAAACAGTTGAAAGAAAAAATAATAATTAATTTTAGGGGTTAGTTAGTACCATCAAGAAATATTTTATGAATTTAATTATATAAATATAAAAATAATGAACTTTTTACATGTAAAATACTTTACATCTATAATTAGGTCATCCACATTAGTGGAAATTAGTATGGTTTTTGAGGAAATTTGAGTGATGTGGTGGTGAGAGAGTGTGAAAAGAGAACAAGTGAGAATCTCCTATAATGAGTGTGTTTTGTCTCTGATTATGGGCCCCACCAAAATGAATAGCAGCCGGACTCTCGCGTGGAATGCAACATAGCGCCCAACCAAGCACGTTAGTCGTTAGAGTAGCTTCTTTTTTTTTTTTTTTTTTTTTGTCTGATAGACATTTTTTTCATCTTTTTTCTTTCTTTTATTTTCCCTCTTCTCTCCTAATTAGTATCTCAAAACCCCATCTAAAAACCCCACTATTCCGGGCCTTCGAAATATACTTCACACAGTGCAGTTACTATTTAAAGATGTGCATTAAAAAAATTTAGTCGTTAAATGATCACAAGAAAATAAATCAGCATATGTTACTCATAACAGATCCGCTCAAATAAAAAAGACAAATAGACTTATTTTGACCCGGATTTGAAGTTGTAACATTATGATTACTGAGAAAAAAATACAAATAGTGATTTTCAAAATAAAATAGTTGAGTAAACTCTAGGAAAATTAATGAATATAAAAACAAGAATCAAATTATGAAGGGTATAATTATTGAGGTGGTATCCATTTTGACAAGTGAGTGTTTAAGGCTCGTCTTTTGCGACAGGGAAAAATAATAATAAATGGAAGTTTTCACCGCGGGGGTGACGGGAAAAAGAGAGAAATGCGGCCATGATTTGAGGAGGAGGAGGAGGAGGAGAGATAAGCGGCGGGGACCGGAGAGAGTGCATGGAACTGCGAGCAAGCAATATTCCAAAAAAGCGAACCGGTCTGACCGCCCGCCGGCCCGCCCGGCCCCTTTGCGTCTTAGTCACATGCTGGACTGCCATGTCCTTGTTTCCGACAAATTTCTGCCAGCAAAAACTCCCCCGTCTTCTTCTTCCCATTCTAATCTCTCCATTACTCTTTCTCCTTCTTCTTCTTCCTCTTCAAAATCTTCTCTTTCTTCCCCTCTGTAAAATGGGCCGAACATCTTTTGACTTCTTCTCTAACATCTCTCTCAATCATTGGACCATACATTAATTGCAACCTTTTTTTTTTTTAGTTCTTTTGGTTTCTTTCTTTCACGCCATCCTATCCTCCCCACTTTATTAAATTATCCCTTCTTTCTCACGAATCTCACTCTCCCTATTTTCTGATTCGCTCCCTCCCCTTTTCAGATTCACACTGCCAACTCTATCTCAGTTTATCCGAGGTGAGCTCCTCTCAAATACCCACTTTTTGCTTTTCTGTCTTTTTTCTTTTTCTTGCTTTTGCAATGCTGAAAGCCTGAAAGATTAGGTATATGAACTGGGTTTTTAGTTTATAGGACTGGGAATCTGGATGTGGGGCTTTAACATATTTTAGTGTTTGGGAGAATCTTTGTTGATTTGTATACATGGCTGTACTAGGTAGGATATTTCATATTAGTGGTCCAGATTGCAGAGACTTACATTAGATTCTGCAAGTAAGAATGACAGATCAATACTAGGCATTTAGGCAAGGACCATTATTCTAAATTTCTAATAGCTTTAGCTGTTTTGAAGGGGAGAAAGATGTTATATTGTGGTGTAAAAACTCAGAATGAAAGTATGGTTCTTTATGTAGGGTTTAATAGGATGATGGGGAGTTGTCAAGTTGGGATCTTTTTAACACTTGGGTTTGAAATTCTTGAATTATTGTTTTCAGGTAAGGTGAATAGAATGGTGAGATTTGGCAAATGGTAGGGGCAATGTGGGCTATACTTTGCTAGGATTGAAAGCTATGAGGAAAAACTCTGCTTCATTGCGAAATTCGGGTACATATACGAGCCCATCGACTCCAGAATATGGAGATAACCATGTTGGTGGGATTCAGAAGGGTTGGAGTTCTGAGAGAGTTCCGTTGCCTACGAATAGTATTCGGAGGCATGTTAGTGCGACGGCATTGATGCCATTCAATAGCGGGAGGTCATTCCCTTCGAAATGGGATGATGCCGAGAGGTGGATCACGAGTCCATTGTCGAGCTATGGCCTTTGCAAGGCATCGGCTGTGCAGCCTCGGAGACATGCTAAGTCGAAAAGTGGCCCTCTAGGAACCCCGGGGCTTATGTACTTGCCGAATTTTTCACCCTCTATTCCGGTCTATGAAGGTGGAAGCATTGGTAATTTCGCGGGAAGTTCACCGTTTACAACTGGCGTACTGGTTCCCGACGGTTTGTGCTTTCATTATGGTGCTGGAATTGATCCAAAGGCTAATTCGTTATACCCCGAGAAGAGGATTGCTCGAGCTAGTAGTGTTCCTGGTCTGTCAGATTTGTTGAGTGAAGCTTCGTTACCAAGCTCTCAAGGTAAAGTATTTATCAACTCTCAATGGGAATCCTTTTGTTCAAGATTATTTTTGTTAGCATAAACGTGCAAATTGAATACAATTGTCAGTGTCTTATGATTGATTTTGTCCCCGGTCTCTAAGTAGCATTGGTGTTTAACTTATTAACGAGGCCAAACCTTCTCAAAACTAGTCTCTAAGTGGGTTGATCCTTTATTTTCTGTTGATATTCGGAATGTTGATTTGAAATTTAATAAGTTTTAAATATCTATTGATTCCTAGCGATAAACAACAAGTGACTTTTACAAATATCATGCCATTTTGTCTAGTATGCTGCAGAAAAGATGCTAGAAATCTAGCAATAGATATGGATAAAGCAGGGAACTTAATTGGAGCTTTAGTACCACACCGAGAGAAGCATCATTAACATAAGTGCGATTCAGTTTTTCTAAAAGTTTAGCTTAAAGGCATGGTTTTGTTTCCGTGTAGTCTTATTACTGACTATTAAGGAATTGACCGAGCAGATGATAAGCTTGATGCCAGCAAGGTTGCGGAAACTGATGATTTGCATGTTGTTTCGCGGAGAGATATGGCAACTCAGATGAGCCCGGATGGCAGTATTCACTCGTCTCCCAAAGGAAGCCCGCCATTGCCTTCCTTTCCGCTTCCAGTCCCGGGAGTGGAGGAACAGAACAAGTATTCTGCAAAAGTGGAAATCAGAGACGTACAAGTAGACAGAGGTGCCTCCATTTCCAGCCAATATGGGTCGAGAAAAATGAGGAGAGACTCACAAGATACCAACAACTCGTTCTCACCTTGGGATGTTGTTGAGACAACAAAAAGCACGTCAAAGTATGCTAAATTACTTTTCATTTTAAGTATTTGAATTTATAATCTGACAAGTTGGTCGGTCTGTTGACTTGGTAACCACTAGGTTACAAGTTTGATTCCCAGAGCGGCCTATTGGCCTTCTTGATTTGAACTGGCTAGGGTCACGAGGCAGGGCTTCCCTCGTCACTCAAAAAAAAAAAAAATATCATCCTTTTCAAAACACAAATATTGACTTCTCCACGTCCTGTGTTGCAAAGGGAGGAAGCGAGGATCAGTGCCTGGGAGAACTTGCAGAAGGCAAAAGCCGAAGCAGCAATTCAGAAACTTGAGGTTTGTACACTGATAATTCAAGAAAATACCTGTTTTTCTGTTGCTCCATTGATATTCTTACACTCTGTAGATGTCCCATTTATGCAATTACAATTCATTTTCAGATGAAACTAGAAAAGAAGAGGTCAGCATCTATGAACAAGATTATGAACAAGCTTAGAACTGCCCAGATGAAAGCTCAAGAGATGAGAGGCGCAATTTCAGAGAAACATGACGCCAAAGATTCAACCAAAGCCATATCCTTTGGGAAGCAGTTTAAGATGGCCTTCTTTAGCGGTTGCTTTTCCTGCCGCGTCCATTAGAACTAGGTTCTCAAAATTCACCAGCATTGTTCATTCTTGGTGAGCAATATTTCAGGTAGCTCAGCATATCTGCGCCTCGATATCTGGTTTTGTACCAATTTTTGTAAAAAAAGGAACAGATTGGTGGAAATCACTAGACTACCTCGTACACGATTATCACATTTTATGTACTATCTGGAGTCACAGATTATACATTCAGTAAGCATAGTTCTATGTGTAGTATTTTCCCTGTATTGACAGTTCTTAGGAGCAAAATGCCAACGCTGATGTGCCAAAAGACCCCCAAACAACTCGGCTCAAGTTTAGGAAAGAAAAGAACAAGATCAGAACCTGAAGGTCCATTATGCACAGAATGTAATGCAAGGGGTGGGAACTTGAAGATTGACAGGACGATTCATGATTTACTTCATACAATGGCTCTTGGGCATGGGTTCTAAGGGTTTAGAATTAATCTGACGTAAACTGAGAAATAGAAAATATAGAACAAGGACAAAAGATGTGCCAGCATATTAGTATAGAACCTTTTGATGTGCTACTGTATCTTTCCAGCCAAGGGGCAACCAAAGAAAAAGCAATAAGTTCAGCAATGGCATTAGAATATTGTGAATTCAATTGTACATTACAGTGGGGCATCCTTTCTGGCCCCTGCAAAAGCTTTCTAACTTATGAAACTAAAATATAACATAACCATTCCAGTTACACCATATTCAATGGTTCAAAGATAATAATGGCAACAAGTGGCTGCATGTTGCGTTATAACTCCAGGCTTGGCCAACGCTACGATTTCTCGTAACTGCTTTTAGCAAGGGGCATGCATCCTTTATGCTCAAGACTCTGCTATCAGAAAGGCTTGTAACTCAGATCAACATGGGACTGCAACTAATAAGGCCTATACCTCATATCTGCCCGGGAAGGTCTCCCTCCCCCCATACTACTCCCCATGCCACCGTTCATGCCATATCCCCACTGTTGAAAAAGAACATTTAGTACATAGTTCACAACATTGAATAAAATGTGGCAGCGTGTTTTCTAAGTGCACGTAAATTGTGGAAGCAGTAGTCTGTAGACAAGCAATGTGTAAGCAGTTAAGATATAGTAATTATATGTATGTATATACACACACAGGTTAATTGAGTAAAATCTAAGCATTCATTGAACAAAATTGAGAAACTTACATCATCAAAACCCAGGCCACCATACATCCTGCCATAGGTCCGCATTGGCCCACCATAACCCCCGTATGGTTCTGGGTGATTATCTATCATGAAACCATTACTCGGACCACCAGCATCATCAAGTGGTGTTGCAGAATCTATTGCAACCTACAAGGCGAGCAAAAACTTCATATGAGAACTATTACTGGCTTCTCCAATGGACCCAAAAAACCTCATGGCTACATTTCAGGGAAAGTAGTATTTCAATTCCTTCAAATTATGGAGTATATATGGGGTTTCATGAGCACATATAATATAATAATTACAATAAACCAGCACCTGCTGTCCACATATCTCATGAGTCCTTCGAGAAACACGGTCTGCAACACCATCTTCAGAAAATGTAACAAAACCAAATCCTCTATGACCTGTCCTCTTGGGATCCTAGGACACAGAATAACATTTTACTAAGAACACACTTAAGTTTCATCTGCAGAATTACAAATGCAAATCTTACCTTAGGAACATAAACATCTAAAATTCGGCCAAATCTACCAAAATATTGGCGGAGATCATCTACAGTTGCCTCCTGAGGAAGCCTTCCAACAAAAATCTTTCTCCCCATGCCACGAGTGGGTAACCCTCCTAATATTAAAAATTACAAAGTCAAGCAAATAATCAACTATAGTGACAAATATCACATTCAACTTATGAATATTCTATTGGTCAAGATTAACTTACTTCCATACATAGAACCTGGATGGTCATACAATGTTGGAGCACCTAGGGCGGCATATCTAGTTGTTCCATTGATATAAGCATTGTATGCTCCATATCCACCAGCCTGAGGCATTCGACTTACTGGTCTGAAATCCTCTTCCTAAAAACAAAATATCCACAGTTATCACTCATAGGAAAAAAAAAAAAAAAGAAGCAAAGTTATGACTTTCAACAACTGCCTTATACATGATCCCCAAAACTATACAAAACTTTAAGCAGGTATACTATATAGAATGGATGACTCTAGCTTGGGGTAACCAGAGGGTTTTGAGATGGAAAACAGATATTGCTAAACTAGTTCAGCTGAATGCTTTGCTATTCCACTTGGATGCTTAAACTCAAAACAGAAACCTTCAAGGATGGAAGATACTCTCACTTACCTTAGGTGTTGCTCGGTCAACAACAACAGTAGAACCTCCCAGTTCATGACTATCACGCATCAGGTCATCAACTGACTCTGAGAAAATAAGATATACAGTCAGATAATTTTTTAATACAGATTTTCAAAATGGTGTAAAAAGCCAAAGAAATTAGGTTTGATCAATTTCAACTGAACAACATGACACAATCAATAGAAAAACTAAAAGCATTGATATTATGCACTACATAAATTAAACACTTGCCAGCATTTGTGAAAGTGATGAACCCAATTCCACGATGGCCCTTGGTGGCTGGATCCTGAATAATTTTATAAATTAGATTACTTGAAGTACTGCATTATAAACCAGGTTTATTAAGTAGTGGCATGAAGGCAGAAGAGGAGAGCAAAAGATATAAACCTTTGGCATGTATAGATCTGTTATATCACCATATTTCTCAAAATAGCTGCAAGAAAAAAATACAATAGATCAGATTTAAATGTTCAATATTTGCAAATAATTTCCTATCACAACCAAACTGATTAAAGATAGTATAAAATATAAATTACAATGAAATAACTTGATTGCCAAGAACAAACAAATACCTTCTGAATGTAGCTTCAGTTACAGATGGTGGTATCCTAGCTACAAAAATCCTGCTCACTTTCTTTGCAGGTGCCCTCATCTCCTCCTGCAAAAAATTGTGTTCAATGTTTAGATAAGGCTAAAAATTATACGGAGTACAACGGTATAATGTAAGATAACTGTTTAAACATTCACATTAACTAGTACAACCTTTGGTGTCGCTATTTTTACTTCCAGCATTCTGTTTCCAAGGAAGTGCTCCTTAGATAATGCATTCTGCAGTAGAAAGACATAATAAAAATAAAAGAACTTTTAACATTAGCTATCACCGAAATAAGAAATAATATAAATAAATAAATAACCAGCATTTACAAAAGCAACAATGTGTCATCACCTTAGCATCCTCAGCTGTTGCAAATGTTACATAGCCAAATCCTCGAGAACGGCCAGTGGATCGTTCCTAGAAACATGGAAAAGAATTGATTGCCTTAAATGCTTGATGATGAATTGCAAGAGCATAGGGCAGAAGAGACATTTACTTTCAGCCACTTGTTCAACTAACATTTTAAGCTTATTCCATAACAAAATTCAAGATTTTGTAGCATAATTATGCAAGATCTCACTTTTGCTACCAAATCCAATATCACTAACATCAAGACTATGCAATATCATATGAAGAAAACTACATAAATCAGCTAGCAGACTGACCTTCATTACAATACAGTCTTCCAATTCCCCAAATTTGCACATGTATTCTCTTAAGCCCTCGGTTTCAACGTCCCAAGGGATACCCAAAACCTTCAAAATTCAACACATAAATGAAAGAACCAACGCAATTGGTACAGGGGAAAATAAAATAAAAACACTTACAACAAGCTTCCTATCCGACATGGTAAAAGGGGGCGCAAAGACAAATCTAGCTGCAGAGCTAAAAATTCGCTCGAGACACACACAATTTCTCTCCTCTGTTCCTCTTGCGCTCTCGCGATCCCACCACCTCCCTCTCTACAAATCAAGCGCTCACACTCGACGACGACGAGGAGAAATCCTGCACACAACACACACACCTCTTTCTCACACAAAAACATCATCATCTTCATCATATACCACAGAAAACTCACCATTTTTTCTTTCTATAATTCTCAGGTCAAAGGAAGATATAAACGTTACGGAAGAAATATAAGCGCACTCACTAACCTTGGGCGATTCAGATTTTCAAAACCCTAACTCGCTCTCTCTCGCTCGCTAACTCGCTCGACTCGCGCTCTTCCTCTCGCCGCTCAGCTACTCCGTTTCAAACCCAATCTACTCATCCTGTACCCAACTCCCTTATTACCCGATCCGATTTAGGTATATAAACGAATAAACTATATGCTCAATTTTATTCTATTTTTGGAAAATTATTATATATAAATAATAAACACTAATAATTTTATTTTTACCACTCACAAAAATACCAAGAGCAATCTCAATTTTTTGATTTTTGTTAGGCAAATATAAGAAAGAGAGGGAAGAGGAGAAAAGGAGAAAAAAAAATGCTCACAACAAAATGTAAAAAAATAAAAAATAAAATAAATTGTTATTTACACGCCTACTTGGCACGTGAAGTGCTAGGCACAACAGCTACACCCAATGCACACCTACAAGCTATTTTTCTCAATTTCTTCCTAATTAATGGGCCCACAAAAAAAAATTCATTAGTTAGTTTCCTCTACTTAATCTCAAAAGTAGTCTAAACCAAATTTTAACTTTAGATATGTATTTTATAAATAATTTTAATTTGATGGTAAAGATATTACATGGTTAAAATATTTTATTAGAGGCTTCTTACCAAGTTTTTATCAAAGTTAAGTATGCCTAACAATCGAATTTTAATTTTATTTTTTTTAAAAATGAAAATTTAAAATAAAAAATTGAATATTATGAGTTTATTTCACTTGTAACTTTCAATTATAACAATAATTTTACTTTCAATTTTTCCTTTAATTTACTCAACCTTTAGTTAATGAATTTTGAAAATGCACCACATTTAATTCAAAAATACATATAATATCCTTATTTTGTAAAAAGAAATACTACTTTTTTCAAAATATTTTTTTTGAATGTTTTTTTCAAAATATGTGGGGCTTATCCCTACTAAATTAGTCCATTCTATAATAAAGGTCAGTTGAATAAGGAATTTAATGACTTGTCAAGACAAGACAAGTTTAAGTGGATTGGCCATGAGTTATCCCACTATATTAAGAGTATGAAAATTTCTTAAATTTTATATTAAATTTGTTTAGTATTTTTAGAGTTCATTAAATTTGTATAAACTTGTAATTTTATTTTTAATTAAATGAGAACATATTGAAAATATGATGGTATATATAGACTAAGGATTATAATGAAGATTTTAAACTAGTACTCCGTATTTACTTTTTTTTTTTTGAGTTGCTATTTTATTATTATTGTCTTAAATTGTTAGTAAGATGGTCTACCAAATTTATAATTTAATGCGTGTAGAGTTAGTACGTGACCCATCTCACTGACCAGTTTAGATGCATGACATTTTTTTAATAATTGATATATATATATCTATTCTTAAAACATTGGCATATTTATAAAAGATTTATATCAACTTAACTAATGTAAGAAACTTTTTAAACATAGACATAAAGGGAAAATACTAGCCTTCGATTCTAATTCCTAATCAATACAAAAATGAGAGAGTTGTTTTCTACTTTGCCATAAATTAGGATAAAAGCATTTTGGTGATCGTATATCTACAAAACAAGTTTCTTAGGTTTGCAAGTAGATGAAATCACACTCATGGAAACTCATTAATCTTTAGAATGAGGAGTTTTAATTTTCTACATTGATTATTGTATATTTTTCATAATGTTAAATTTAGTATTATTATATAAATAGAAACTACATTAAAAGTGGTAACATGTTATAACTTTAGAGATATCCTCATGTTAATTATTGTACTGTTCTCACCGCGTGAATGCAATACATATAAATATATATATATAATAAGGTAAAGAGAAGACAATAGTAAGATAGAGAAAATATATATATATACCAATCTTTATTATTCATTATTCAGTCCAATATATATAGGATATATATACAATGTTCTAATGGTATATAGTTATAATACAAATCATGTAAGTTATTTATTTACCAGACTAATAACAATAATATACATTTTTAAAAAAATAATTTAATAAAATAAGTCAGCTTCTCCCAAACGGATGGAGTTGATATATTCTTGAGGACCATGAGCAGGAAAGCCAGGGATGAAGAGTCCAAACAATCTACAACCTTTGAGAACCCATCCTTCTTTATATTCAGCTCCATATATACGAGGAAGAAGAAAGCCTCTCACAATTTCCCATAGAGCATCCACCCTCTTCGTTACAAATGCTCCTAAGGAAAAATAGTTCTTGTATGGTTCCTCTTCCACAACCTGTTTCACATGGAAAAGAATTAACATAAAAAAGCTTATTATTACTAACTTTTCACAATATAATTGTAAAATCACCCATTTGTATTCAATTTTTTCCCCTACTAGTTACCACACGCACAATGCGCGAATAGTTTGATGCCCAATGCATATATTTAAATTACTGTTTTAAAATTTATCAAAGTATCATTCGATATCGCGTATATTAATGCAAGATTATCAACTACTAAGTTTCTAGGTTCCTGTCTCTCAACAAAAATATCTACCTTCACTTGGGTTGCTGAAAGAATTTGGACAACTATAGCACTTTCTTTTTTAAGTATTTGATTGCTGAGCGAGTGGGAAAAATATAAACAAATAACCAACTTGTCTTTGTTAGGGGTATTGTTCATTTGGTTAATCGGTTAGTTAACCAAACCGAATTAACAATTAACTGAATTGAAATATTTTGGTTAAAAAAATGAGTTGGATCGGTTAACTCTATTTTCACCAAGTTGCACACACCCCTTCTCTTTGCCATAGGTCTAAAGGTAAAAAATTTTTAATCACCTTTTATTTAGGTGGTCAATATTACCAACCACTCTTATAGACACACACGGTCTATACAGATTACTAAAGTGACACCTTTTCTGTCTTGTCATTGATCCTAGGTTATTTAGAGTAAACTAACTCAAATCAATAAGGTCAATTGAAATTAGAACCTTATGATTACGAAGTAAATATATTGTCTTGGCAAACAAGTATGTGGTAATATGGTATTACCTGTCCTTGGAATAGGCAATTGTAGTAGAGACACGTCCCAAAGTGTTTAAACATCATGGCCGCATCATCAATGGGCAGTCTAGGCACAATATCATGCCCATAAACAAATCTATAGTACCTAACACCATAAACCCTCAACTGCTCTTCCATGAACCCCTTAAACTCCTCATCTCCCACCCTGGGCTGCCCAAACGTATACACCGCCTCCAACCTCTCCAGTACGGATTCTTCGCCGTGCAACGCCAAAACCGCCGCAAATAGAACCGCCAGTGCGCCTCCCAGGCTGTGGCCTGTCACAATGAACTTCGTGCGACTGTTTTTCTTCAACATTTCTCTGAGTTTTCGCCTTATGAAATAGTAGGCCACTGGGCGTTGGGGGTTTTCTTGGATTTCTGTGGGCCATGTTTCGTCCTTTTGTAGGCCCAGGGCCTTCATGAAACCGCAGTGGACTCTCCCCATGCTGGCGAACTCGTACCAGGATAAATCGAAGTCCGTACGCCAATCCTCTGCGTTGAAAGGCTCCGTACCTCTGAACACCACGAAGATGGTGTCGGGATCGGTGGTCTTGTCGTGGAACATGAAGCCTTGTGTTGATAATGTCTGCTGATACTCTTCGAATATAATTCAAAGAATTATTCTTATTAGAACCAACCGAAACAAAAATATTAATTATTGTTCAAAACAACGTTAATCGAAACCCGAATCGAAGGTATTATTGGTTCACGTTATTTTTCCCTATTTAAGGATTGAAGTTATATTGTATATATAATCTTTAAAATATTTCATATTGATCCAGTTCTTGAACGTTTATTCTTATAGATCATCAAAATCAAACCGTTATCAAATTTAGCTTAACATTTAGTTTGAAAATCTGAAAAATGAATTTTAGAAAATAATTCATTTTTTGAAAAATATTTTAATTTCCTAACCTGATGTTTGGATGAATGTTAGAAAATATTTTTCTGTGAAATTGCATTTTGTCTGTTTGGTCTATTTTCAACATATAATAATAATAATTATTATTATTATAATAATATTGTAATACTAAGTTTTAGTGTTTGAGAAAATATAGAACATATACTACCTTGTAAAGAATCATGAGTATTTTTTAAAAAAAATGTTGGTGGTGGTGAAATAATAATTAGGAAACTGACTTGAAGAGAAATGAAAGAGAAGAGAGAAGGGAAAATAAAGAATTTTAATATTTTTTAATTAAAAATCTAAGAATACATTTTCCTGCATAATTACCTCTTTTTGCTATTGACTAGAATGAATTTTTTAACCTTTTTTTTTAATATCTCTGAGAAAAATTAAAAAATGACTTCATTTTGTGATTTCCAAACAGACTCTAAAAGAATCATATATAGACGTTTTTCAATAACATATGATACCATATACCCCAATTGTGGAAGTATATGAAAAAAGATGTTACCATTCCAAAAATCATAAGCGCCCAAGAAGTCCATCTGCATAAATTTTGAGTTGAAATGGATAAAAGTCAATTATATATGTCCTTCCAAATTCTAATTAAACCGACATGAATGCAAGTGATATATGTTTCATGTTTGTTTAATTAATTACCTCCCAACGATGTTCGACCACAGACCCGATGAATGCCTTGTTCTCGTAGGATACTTTGGATGCCACGGCACAAACTGCTCCAAAATATTTTTTGTCTCCTGGTTTGAACTTCCCCAAATCCACTCTCTTGTCTAAGTACCCAATGAACGACACATAGCTACACGATTTTTCATCCGGCATCTCCAATGTACCTATATACAAGCCCAGATCAAATAAGAATCATTGTTTCGAATTGCACAATCAAACATTATAAGACGAACAATCGTACTTATAAAAGTAGTGATCAGTAACTAACTGACCTTGCAAAGCACGAAACAACGTGGTAAAAAAGCTTTTGTTATGCGAGACAAGGTTGAGCCAAAACTCAAACTTGGAACCAAACCAAGACAAAGGCTTTGAAACGCAGTGAAAATACTTCTGGAAGAAGATGGAGAGAAAGATTATCCCTCGACGCTCAAAGGTTGTGGTTTGCTCTCGGATGCCATCTATGAAGTCCAAGTCTTGGCTTTCTATGTCGCGATTCGATAGTACGCGAAATAGGTCGGAGAGTTTCGCTTTGTCTGCTCTCAGATGAAGGTGTCTACGACTACTAAGACGACTTAGATCTTTAGAAGCCATGGATGAATATAATAATAATGTCTGCAGATTATATTGGGAGTTTTGGTTAATTATGAGTTGCGGGTAGTGTTCTTTTATATATAGCAAGGAAAAAGGAAAAAAAAAAAAAAAAAAGAGCTAGGGAATTACACTTGTAATCCATTCCTTCCCTGTTGATCAAGTTTTGTTAATAAAATTATTATATTCCTCCCCTAGGCAACAAGTTTAAGATGCACTAAGAAAGGCTAAAGAACGTAAAGGTGTGAAGTTCGTGCAGCACATGGAACAAGTGGGAGCCTATCAGGGGATCACACGTGTTATGATTTTTTTTCTTTTTATTAGTGGGGAAACCAAATAGGCGGCTCTGGTTGGGAGTCGAACTTGTAAATTTAATTTATGATTATCAAGTTAACAGCTTGACGAACTTGATTGAGGTTGTTGCACATGTTATGTTTGTTAGCATATTGAATCAAATAGGACTAACATCCCACCATAGTTGTTCTTTGAAATTGCCCTGTAGGTGCTGTAAATTCCCTTAGTAGTTTGCTGAGTGTTGATGTACTGGTATGTTTTAGTGGTTAGTAGTGGGAGACTCTTGCTTATATAGTCCATATCCCATTAATATAGGCTTTGTAACGATTATAACAGAAACCGTTACAATCTCTAATTAAGGCACCATATAATGGCCATAATAATCTTGCACTAAATTATATGAGTTAATGGAAAAATGATACAAGGTTATGATTCTTGTGATTAAAAAGATAGAGAATTCCATTTGTTGGTTTTATGACAATGGTCCGCTAATATGAACCATGGAAGAATGATTGAAAGCAATCAGGCAAGAACAAAACTTTCGTGGTAGAGTGGAAAATTGTGAACTCTTTATGACCCTTATTCTATGATGACGATATTTGTACAAGAGCGAGCATTGAATGCCTTCAACTAAATTAGAAACCAAATTCTTAAAGATTACTAATAGATTGCAATTTGATTATGTTCTAAGCATAGTGTTTCAAAATATGTTAACAAATTATCTAGATCACACATTTCTATGTGATGTAAATATTGAAAACGGTTCAATTAAGAATTGAGACTCGGAGCCCAAGAAAACCACCAATAGGTAGGATAGTCCGGGATTGGAAATTCGGGGCCGACCTCCGATCCGAAGCCAACAATGTGTTCTAAGATTTCAAGTTGACCACACCGAAGGCGAGTACTTGACCAAAGACGAGGATAGTGGTCAGTACAAGGATGAGCACAAAGCTCCTCGCGTCCCCCACCCATCATCCCTTAAAATGTAAAGATGGGAATGAATAAAATGAGTTGATTCCATTTCTAGTCCTATAGATTACAATTCACTTGTAGTACTTTTTTATTAGAACATCATAATTTCGTCTTAGTATTATTGTGTCATGACCATTATATTATTAGTTTTTTATCAACAAAATCGTTGGAATATCATATCAAAGTATGTTGGACAACTATATTTTTTATGTTTATTTTTAAAAAACATCCATAAGTCAAAGACCTTGTGGTCTAGTGGTGTCTCGGTTTACACTACCACATGGATGATGGGAGTGAGTTTGAACCTTAGTGGAAGTAGCTATGAACATAGACTACATTGTAATAACAGAATCGTAGTACTTACCCTAGTACTCAAAATTCTTATAAAAAAGAACTTGCCACATACAAATCTAAGACCAAAAATAAAATTGACTCGGAATAAAATTGTCAAACAATAATTTTGAGGGCATGCAACAACTAACCGTAATATGTCATTACTGTCTTAATTGGTAGAATGCAATATTCCATATCAAAACAAAAAAAAAAAAAAAATTGTTGAGATCCAATATTATATGTGACAAGTAATATTCAAGGCCGGATGATAAATTCAACCAAACTTACCATCACGTACTATATAACTATACACTTGTTTTTATGTTAATGGCATGGAAGGTTGAGGCTACCCATACCTTAGGATAAAATGGTCTCATGGGATGTCCAGACTGGAGTTTTGTGGTACATGCATGCATGCATTCATTCATTCATGTGTTTCTATCATATCATTAATTTTCAATTCCTGGTTTTAGATTGAAGATCTAATTCAATTCCATTCCTCCAGGGAGAGGGGATACACTAACGAAATTGGCTTCTACCAAAGCAGGCAGCTTTGGTCCTTGAAACATCAACATTTCCATTATTAGACCCTTCCTTGGGTTGCAAACCTACCTCACTATTAGTCACGTACCCAACATTTCTATCTCCCATACTTCATGTCTCATTAATTTAACTTGGTCCATTATTGTCTTTGCTTTTTGGATATGGGAACTCACACTTAAATATCATAAAATACATACATTTATTCTTTCACTAGCATTATATATAAATTAAACAACATTCTAGATGCCTATATAACATTCCATCTAAGATGCTATACCTATTTTACATAATAATAATAATAATAATAATAATAATAATAATAATAATAATAATAATAATAATAATAATAATAATAATAATAAGTTTATACAAAGTACACAATTGTAACCATAAATTGATCAAATTGAATTATACTCGAAAATTATTTGTAATCATATACAAAAAAATTGTGAAGTGATATTATTGTTGGTTTTACGGTCACGAGGTAGCGAAACACTGAGCCGACACAATCGTAAAACAATGAAAATAATAATAATAACACAACAAAGTAATTGGAAAGCTAAGAGTAGTTGCACACTCTTTGCACTTGTATTAAAATCAGAACCCTTTATAATGTGATATATAGCATGGGATATTTGTACAAGAGTAATGAACATCTACAAGGAAAGCAAGAGAAACTTAACAAATTTGACTTTAGGAAGGTTGCATAAACTGCCCAAAACCGGCATAGCTGCTTCCTAATATGAAATAGGAAAGTATCCCACCAAATCTGTGAAAGATCCCCAACAAATCTCAATTCACCGCCTCTGAGTGCCACACCCAGTCGGACACCACAACAAGACTGCCTACATCAAGTGGGCCAACGGATATCCGTACTTAGCCCATCTACGGGTAAAAGTGGTCAGCCGACGAGTTCCAAATACTGGGGCCCTTGAGGCTGGGTGCCCTACTCAGGGGTATCCATCAATTATAATATATGCTTTTGGCTTGTTGTTGTATATAATCGAACTCATGGCTTGCTATGATTCTAATTGTAAGATCAAGTATTTACCGTAAAAAGTATAGTTAATAGCGAAAACGGAACTTTATTTCTTTATACTTCGTATATTGGCGTAGCAGTTGGATTATAGGATGTTGAACTCGATTCTCTGAGCCGCTGCCCAATAACTATGCTAGAAATGGAAAGTTTGGGGGGAGGGGATGGAGAGAGAAGGAGAAGAAGAAAGAAATTTGTTTATTACAATGTTGCACAGACAAAGAGGTAGGGATGATTATTATTTTAGGGCGGTGCAGGTCTGCTGCATAATATTCATGTGTGGTCAAGTGGTGGAGTCATATGTTAGTTACAGTGATAATATAAGTGTCAATTCAATTCAAAGCAGAATTCTCTTCTGAATTTGAGATATAAGGTTACATAAATGGCTTCAGAATAATCACGTGCAGAAAATCAGATGAGACCAAAGTTTTACACACTAATAATTTCGATCATTTCTAGCTAGCTAGCAGTTGTTGTAGATCGCCGGTAAAGTACAGTAAAGAAACAAAAGTACAGAAATCCATCGAGTTGAAACATAAGCTTTACAAAAACCCATTAAATGAAAGCGATCCCTTTGTTATAGCATTTGTAAATTAGACCCCATTGATGGAATAGCAGCCTGGCAGGCTTTCATGGACCCCGACGTTGATGACGATGAATAATTCATGATATTCATATTCATATCCAATAATGTCGGCGGCGACATTGTTGTCGGAAACCCCGGAATCATCGGTGTCGGCCCACTCGCCGCCGCCTCTAAATACTCCAATTGTTTCTTAAGGAACTTGACGTAATGCACCGCCTCGTCTAACATGGACGCCGTGTCCATCTTGGTTCCCCCCGGGACCAGTCTCTGCAGGATCCTAATCTTCTCGCTAATCCGCTCCCGCCGGTGACGCGCCGCCACGCTCTGCGGATCTTTCGAAATCTTCACGTTCTTCCGCCGCGGCGGCTTCACCGCCTCCGGGTCTATGTGGATGGGCTGCATCATCGCTATGCGGAAGATCATCTCCCTCATCGCCTCCATGGACCCGCCGTTTGAGCTAATTTTGTGCCGCGGCGGATCTGCGCCGCCGGCGCCGGCGACTGGGTGGTGTTGGTGAACCCCCGAGAAGGACAACGTGGCGGCGCCGGCGCCGGCGTCGTATGGATTGTGGATTGAGAATCCTAGGTTGTCGAGAGGCTGATGATGATGAGGATTATTGGGGCGCATGGTCAGGAGTGTCATTATCTCCATTTCGTTTTCCGATGATGATTTCATGAGGTTAACGTCCATGCTTTCCGACAGGTTTTTTGTGTAAGAGGAAATAGGAACAGAGGGATCAAGGAGGAAGTAAGGTAGGGATCGGAGGGGTGTACTATGCTAGTGTAAGAATGTCAGTGACTGTGTGTACACATGTACACAATGTACATTTATATATATATAGAGTGTCAAATCACATCAAAATCAGTGCTTCCGTGAGAACTTGTGAACTACATATAATCATGCACACTAGTATTAAAATTACCATAAAAATCGAACAATTTGCGCCTGAAGTTTAAACACCGGACCCATAAAATGATGCGGTGGCAATCTGTGTATGATCTATTGTACGATCGGAGGCAGATTGTCCTCCGATGTTACCTCAAATATAGATTATATTGTTCAACCAATCAGATGCAAATGTCCTTAACTTCATAGGCAAATGACTGATTCTGTACTAGTGTCATTATATGATACACAATTATAAAATTGCAAAATGCACAATCAAACATTACTGTGCACAATCTTTAATTACAAAAATACGTGTTTTCAGGATATACAATCAGGTATTATAAAAATGTAGATAATTTAGACGAGAGAGGTGATTCTCCAAATATAGAACAATTCAATCAGTAGCAAGCCACTCATCAATTGCCTTCATTTTTAATAATATAATATGCTATCATCTTTGAACACTCCTATTTTTTAATGTTTTCCCCTTTTTTGTTAACACAATGTACACTGCACCAGGGGCTTCCGCCTTTGACATGCTTTTAGTGCACTAGTGATGGTGCAGCCTGCTTTACATTTAAAATAAAAATATAAAACAATGCTTCTAATTAAGAAGCAAGAAGCAAGATAGTACTGCAACTTGGAATCACAAGTAACAAAATGATTATCATATCAACCATCTCAGGTAAGCAATTCCAATTAAATCGTTCGGGTTTAATTAATTAATGATATAACCTAATCTCGTAACCTTAATTATTCTTGATAGTAAGTGAGATTAACCAAACCTATCTATGCAACTACTTCATTAATGAAATCCAGAAAGGGTTTTTTTTTATTTGTTTTTTTAGGGGGGAGATGAGATGCAAGGTATTGAATTGAAGATGAGTAAAGGTGCATGAACCAAGATGAGTAGAGAAAGTAATGAGTTATGGTACTCAAGTGAAAAGCTATAGCTTTGGGTTGAAAGATTTACACTTCTTTTAATTTGCTTGAAAAAACTGGAAGGTAACCCCACACTCACATGACATTTGTCAGGAGGATAACAACTCTGGGCTTCAGTGGTGGGGTTTCAATTGTGTAGACTTGTTATTACTTACCTGTAAAAGTATAAATGCATGTAATCCCTAAACTTGACTTCTCATCTACTGGTATACCTGAACAGGCTACTGTCATATATTCATTCATATTCATGTTCACTGCTCAGGCTGCATGCCACACATGACAGACAACGTTAGAATAGCTCTTGTCCTCACCACCATCATCAACTACTTATGTAACCTACCTAGATCCTACCTAGATGTCCAAAACCATGATGTAACTACCAGTTGGACCATATTTAATTTAGCAGTGCAATAACGGCAACCGCATAATTTTAGTAATCAGCGTCACGTTTCGATGGCTCGCTCTCCAGGCCAGGTCAACATTGGTGCAAGCCAGCTTCCAGGAATCTATTACAATTCTGGGTGCAGATGGATGAGGTGAGGAGGAATATAATGAGTTGGGAGGAAGCAACTTAACTTAACCCAAAGCAGATCAGGAATGCAGAATCCATGATGGGGCCCTCCCCCCACTAATTTTTTCTGATTTATGTAACCAGCTTATATGCCATAAATGGTAAATAATAATCCTATCAAGATGACATCTGCAGCAATACATTTATATTATAACAAAAGGACTGCGCATACAATTTTATTTTATTTTTATTTTTTAAAGTTAAAGAGGAAAACTTGCAACCACTACTAAAAGATGTGCATTAAGTAAATTCTATATATCTTGCGAACCCGTAGAGGACCAACTCAAACCTGACCCTAATCAACAAAGAATCGGACCGGCTCAAATCAGTCTAGGTCGCCCATAATTTGTGAACCCTAACCGGCAAAGGACTGCGCTGGCTCAAACTAGTCTAGGTTAGTTGACCATAATTTGTGACCTTAACTAGCAAAAGATCAATACAAACCTGACCTTAATCGGCAAAGGATCGGCTCAAATCAGTTAGCAGATTGCCTATAATTAACCGACTCAAATTAAGAAGACTAATATGTCACTTTAATTGAGAATAGAAGTTATAACATCGTAGTTATCAAGTCATCAATGTTACAAATTTGATTGGGGTTAGTGAAGGCATATATTTCTTGGTTATGAGAGTGGAGGTGGGGAAGAAAAAGTCCAAACACAAATGGTGTTGGTGGAAATAATTTAGCATATTTTGCAGTGCAGAGCCAGCAAATATTGAATCACCCCCTGGCCTACAACCTTAATCTTTTATGCCACATGAAGATCATCAGAGGGCTTACATTTGATAACAAAAAAATAAAAATAAAAATAAAAAATTGATGATGTGCGGTAGGGCCTACGGCCTGCTGCTGCCATTAGAAGATATTGTTTTTATGCACATCATCACTAATATCACCATTTCTTGGATTTCATATTTTAGTATTATTTTTTGGAAATATTGTGCAATTACTGCTCTGAGTGTTTCACATGATTCAACTAACCCTGCACCCTGCCACTCTCACTTCACCATATATCTACTATACTAATAAGAGCCAAAGAGAGTTAGGCCTAAAATGGGTAGAAAAAATGGCGGTCAAATTATTTAATCAAATGGATGGTTCAGATGAATTATTTAATCAAATAGATGGTTAAGATAATTCAGATTAATATTATTAATAGAGATTACCTAATTTAACCTTACTTTTATGATTATTCGTTAAGTTTTCCGTTAAATATTATCTTCTCCGTTAATATTCCGTTAACTTTTAACTTACCCATTAATTTCTATAAGAAAGGTCTTAGGTTCGAACCTCATCTCAATCAAATTTGACATAATTAAGTTTATTACTCTATTTTACTCTTATTAAATTAAATAAATTAGTAGCTACAACAAAAAATGATACATATGTATTTCTTTAATTTAGAATTATGTGTCTACAATACCTTTATTTGAAAAAATTATTCGTTATCAAAAAATTAAATTAAATAAGAGAAATAATTTCATTAGTTATATTGTCTTTATTTTTCTCTCATGCAAAGATTCTTTACATTCAAATTTAACAATTGATATTCATTACATTGTCCATTATCTTATTTTTACAATATCTTGTAATTAAATATCAAAGTTATAGTACAAAATAATGTTATATATTTATTTACCAAGTATTTTATTAATACTATGAAAAAAAATTAAAATAATTTGAAGCTAATTATATTAACTACTTGGAGATTAGTTGACAAAGAGAGTACTCAAATAATAACCCAACAAATTGAAGTGGAATCACTCTATTTTACTCTTATTGAATTAAATAAATTAGTAGTTACACCAAAAAATGATACATATGTATTTCATTAATTTAGAATTATGTGTCTACAATACCTTTATTTGAAAAAATTATTCGTTATCAAAAAATTAAATTAAATAAGAGAAATAATTTCATTAGTTATATTGTCTTTATTTTCTCTCATGCAAAGATTCTTTACATTCAAATTTATCAATTGATATTCATCATTACATTGTCCATTATCTTATTTTTACAATATCTTGTAATTAAATATCAAAATTATAGTACAAAATAATGTTATATATATATATATATATATATATATTTTGAGTTCAATGTTATATATTTATTTACCAAGTATTTTATTAATACTATGAAAAAAAATTTAAAATAATTTGAAGCTAATTATATTAACTACTTGGAGATCAGATTGGTTGACAAAGAGAGTACTCAAATAATAACCCAACAAATTGAAGTGGAAGCACTCTATTTTACTCTTATTGAATTAAATAAATTAGTAGGTACACCAAAAAATGATACATATGTATTTCTTTAATACCATGAAAAAAATAAAAAAGAATAGTTTGAAACCAATCATATTAATTACTTGGGGGATTTGTTGACAATGAAAGTACTCAAATAACACATTACCCAGCAAATTGAAGCGAGAAACTACCTTTTAATATCTTTGGAATACATAATATTTTAAATTTTCACATTTTTATTAATTTATTTAATCTTTTTTCTTAAACTGAGGATTATTTATCCACAATAACTCATTCAACAATAATGGTTGAACCAAATGAACCCCAAGCAGAACACCTAAAGGAAAGCCCATAGCTCCTATATCATAATCTCATTGCATGACGTTGTCATCTATGCTACCAACAATATCCAAATTGCAAATAACACACTACCAACAAAAAGGAAGAGAACAAATAGTAAAGATGAAGACAATGGCAATGTTACTCAAAAGAGAATTAAGAACCACTTGTAAAAATTCAAATTAAAAGTAGTATTTATTTATACTATCATTTTTAGACCAAATATTTAGACTATCGATTTTACAAGGTTGCAAACATTTATTTTAGTAATAATTATAATGGATTTTCTATATTATCTTTGATTCATATACTTTGAGTTAGATATTTAAATAAAAAAATTCGACATTCAATTACCGATGTATAAACTTCTATATAATCTTGCATTGATATACTTTCAAATATTTATTTAAATATAAACATTGGGCATTAACCCATTCGCGCAATGCGCGTATAAAATTAGTAAATAAATATAATCGTGGAATTTTGTTTCTTTTTTATTATTCTCTCCTGCCCATTATTCAATGATTGCAATTTTTTTTTATATTTATTTTAAACATTCAAATAAGTCTTTAGCTAATTAAAAAACTCGTATTAAAGCCACTTGATATCACCACCTTACCTAAAACAATTTTGTATTTTAAAAACAAAACACTAACCCAAGCTAGAATAAAAAAAAGATATGGGAATCTAAATTTTGAATTAGTATGCAGCTTAAATTAACTTATAAAAATTAATTTGCTAAACGTTTAACACTAACATTTTAAAAGTTAAACTTATATACTGAAAACAAATTGGTCCGTTTGAAAATCTAAAAAATATTTTTTTTAATGATCCATTTTTTTAAAAAAATATTTTAATTTTCTGGTATTTGACTAACTCATTCGTTTACTTCATGTTTCTATTTTTCATTTTTTAGTTTTTCGTTTCTCCGATTTTTCATTTCTCCAGTTTTTAATTTCTCTACGAATAAAAAGGTTAGAAATATAATGTTGTTGCAAGGGATTGAAGTGTGAATCTACTTTCTCCGTTCTCTAAATTTGGAGAATTAGTTAAATGGATTCTCCAAATTCTAGAAAAATGGTGAATAATTCTCCATTTTTCAATTTGAAAAAAAATGGTGTTAGTAAACAAGATAAATTTCACTTATTAAAAATTAATTAAGAAATTGCACTTATTATGTTTGGTTCTTTTTCTTGAAAATGAACATAAATATATTATAAAGTCATTTTTTATTATAAAATAACAACAACAATAATAATCCATAAACTAGTTTAAAGAGACATGAGAGAGAAAAAGAGAGACTGGAAAATAAAGAATCTATAAAATGTATTCCGACTAAAAATCTAAGAAGACATTTTTTGTCGAATTGAGATTTTTTTCAGTTGACCAGTGATAAGTATCAATTCTGACTACTTTCATGTGTATATTTTACATCAAACTAATATGAATTTCTGTTAATTAATTGGAAGCTAAGTATGTACTTATATGATCCCTTTGTGTCATTAAGGTGATTTGAAGTCATATTGGCACAAAGGTGTGTTATAGGTATTTGAAATAGTACAACTTCTATGAAGACCACAAAACCAATCTAATTCGAACGTCTACAATGTGAAAAATGAGTTAGAAATTAGAATTGTTGCATAGAGTAGGGAATAAACTTTAGAGAATACTTCAAAGTTGTCACAAGACCTATCAGGCATGTGATAGGCCGGCCTCGTAACATGCTAAAATTGAGGTTATAAATTGAGAAAGTTAGTTTTTCATTAGGCGAATTAGACATTAATTTCAATTTTAGTTATTAGAACCATAACTACACAATTTATAGCTTATACTTTCATTTTAATGTCAATTCGATCTCATTGCAATTTCAAGTTAGATTCAATTGTTATTTCTATTTCAGAAGCATGTGTTGATGTAGTTTGAAAATTCAATTCATTTTCCAGTTGCAAGTTTACTTCCAATTAACTAAGTCAATTTCAATTTCTCTCTTTCAATTAATTGCAAAAGTCAATTTCAATTTCTCTCTTTCAATTAATTGCAATTTGTTACTTGGTTGCTTTGCTACTTTGATTCATTTTCTATTGTTGATATGAAAATTTCCCTTGTCGTTGAATCTACGATAGTTTCCGTCATAATCATGTGTTAATTAATAGTCCCTTAGGAAGGGGAGAGGGATAAGTATTATGTTTATGTGAATGTGACTTTGAATTGGTTGAATAGGATTGATGAGACATGACTTGATGAAGTTAATTGATGTGATTACCTAATTTAGACTCGAAAGGTTAATTAACTATACTCCACCTTTGAGAAAAGGGGAGTATGGAATTTCAAGAACATAAGAGATTTGATGAAATGCCTTTTAGTTTTAGATACTCATGAGTAATGAAAATGTCTATGTGCGTTTTATGAGAGCAGAATGATGACCTTGAGAAATGCATTCCTCCCATTTGATGCATCCGTTGCAAGTCACTTAACTCTCATTTTTGTTTTCGGTTTGGTCACGCTACTTGAGCTTGGTCTAAACTCTTATCCTCGTCCGTCTTTTCTATTATTTGGTATTCCTTCCAATTGCTATTCATTTTAGTTGTTACTTTAATTTATTTGTCAACTTCTATTTTACATATAATATTTCATAGTGTTATATTTCTATAGAGATTTTAGTACTTTGTGTTTGAGAGAAACATAAGCATACACCTATGGTTAATTCTCAAGAGAACACTAATTACTCACCTTAAGCAAAAAAAGAAAAAAGAAAATAAAATAAAAAAGTAAACTACTCTTCATCAACCAAAATGAACATTTTTCTTTACGGGTGTGTTTAGAAACTCAAAAAATACTATCATTTTCTTGGAAAATGACTTCTCCTCTTTTTGGGGAGAAATTATTTTCCAATTTCCACACAACACCACACCACCGCCACCGCCACCCACCACCACCACATATTATTATTATTATTATTATTCAACTATGCTTATTTTTGAAAAAATAAACAAAACACACCAAAGCAATTTTATAGAATGCTACCAAACACTAGAAATAAAATGTTTTATGGAAAATAACTCATTTTTCAAAAGTCATTTTTCTTGGTTTTAAAGCACATCCTAACTTTAAAATTCAAAAAATGACTTTCATAAATTATTTTTCAGGTTTCCAAATGGACCCTAACATCATATCAAGGACTAATGAAGATTGGTAAAAAAACAAATACTATTAGAAAACAATAATCCTAAAAATAAGTAATTAATAATAAGAATTATTAGTCTGTATAAAGTTACACTTAAAATTGTTGGCGCCCATGGCAATGGATAAGGCGCTTGACTTCTAATCAAGCGATTGTGGGTTCAAGTCCCACGCAAATATTAGAATATAAATTAAATATTTCTATTTAACCATTATCAACTAAATAGCGCCCATGGCCTAATGGATAAGGCGCTGTGGGTTCGAGTCCCACTGAGCGTGTGTGTTAAATTTTCCAATTCTCCACCTTATAACGGATCATGGGCTCATTTGAAGTATATTAGACTCCGGACAATCATTCTGGACCATATTTGAAGTTATATTAGACTCGGACAATCATTCTGGACCATTGCCTCACATTGGGCTGGCAGTCTTTAAAGCCCCAAAAATCATACTTAGAGAGTTAGATCAATTGCATTGTTCACCAATCGTTATATCCATAGTCCAAAACGACGTCGTTTCGATGTTAATGGACACCGATCTAACTTCAGGGAAATCTCCTATAATACACATAAAATGACGACTTCAAGGAATTACACGTGGACACATCTCCTATAAAATGACATCGGACACATAAAATGATGACTTCAAGGAATTAAGGAATTACACGCGGACGCGAATGATCTAGGGAAACGCGGACACATAAAATGATGACTTCAAGGAATTACACGCGGACGCGAATCCAGGAATCATTAAGCTTAAGACCTCTCATTCTTATTACTTTTTCAAAATGAAAAAGAAAGGGGTCGTCTTATTCAAAACCCCAATAATGACATCCCCTCCCTCCCACTTCACACCTCGGAACACGCCGTTCTTATAGAGATAAAGGCGCTTTCACATCACATTTTATGCAAAAAAAAGTGACACCTACATTTACCTGGTATTACAAGTCACTAACATGTAATTATGCTTTGATGAACTAAATTGACATGTTTATGTACCTAATTGCAACTTTAAAAAGTTTGAGAGCCTAATTGATGCCTATTTAACACATTTTATGCAAAAAAACGTGACATTTAAATTTACCTGGTAATACAGGTCAATAACAGGTAATTACGCCTTAATGAACTAAATTGATATGTTTACGTACCTAATCGCAACTTTAAAAAGTTTGAGGGCCTAATCGATTTTAAGGTAAAGTTCGATGGCCTATTTGACACATTTTATGCTAAAAAAGTGACATTTACATTTACTTGTTATTACAGGTCACTAACCAGTAATTATGCCTTGATGAGCTAAATTGACATGTTTATGAACTTAATTGCAACTTTAAAAAGTTTGAGAGCCTAATTGATGCCTACTTTACACATTTTATGCAAAAAAAAGTGACATTTAATTTTACCTAGTATTACAGGTCACTAACAGGTAATTATGCATTGATAAACTAAATTGACATGTTTATATACCTAATTGCAACTTTAAAAAGTTTGAGAGACAAATTGATTTTTTTAGATAAAGTTCGATGGCCTATTTGACACATTTTATGCAAAAAAAAGTGACACCTACATTTACCTGGTATTACATGTCACTAACAAGTAATTATGCCTTGATGAACTAAATTGACATGTTTATGTACCTAATTTCAACTTTAAAAAGTTTCAGGGCCTAATGAATTTTTCAGGTAAATTTTGAGTCCCTATTCGACACATTTTATGCAAAAAAGGTGACATTTACATTTCCTTTGTATTACAGGTCACTAACAGGTAATTATGCATTGATAAACTAAATTGACATGTTTATGTATCTAATTTGCAACTTTAAAAAGTTTGAGGGCCTAATTGATTTTTCAGGTAAAGTTTGATGCCTATTTGACACATTTTATGCAAACAAAGTGACATTTAAAGTTACCTGGTATTACAGGTCACTAATAGGTAATTATGCATTATAAACTAAATTTACATTTTCATGCAACTAATTGCAAAATTAAAATGTTTGAGGGTCTAATTGATTTTTCAGGTTAAGTTCGATGGCTTATTTGACACATTTTATTCTTAAAAAGTGACATTTATATTTACCTGTTATTACAGGTCACTAACGGGTAATTATGCTTTGATGAACTAAACTGACATGTTTATTTACTTAATTGCAACTTTAAAAAGTTTGAGAGCCTAATTGATGCCTATTTGACACATTTTATGCAAACAAAATGACATTTAAAGTTACCTGGTATTACTGGTCACTAATAGGTAATTATGCTTTATAAACTAAATTTACATTTTCATGCACCTAATTACAAAATTAAAATGTTTGAGGGCCTAATTGATTTTTCAGGTAAAGTTCGATGGCTTATTTGACACATTTTATTCTTAAAAAGTGACATTTATATTTACCTGTTATTACAGGTCACTAACAGGAATTATGGCTTGATGAACTAAATTTGCATGTTTATGCACCTAATTGCAAAATTAAAATGTTTGAGGGCCTAAATGATTTTTCAGGTTAAATTCGATGGCTTATTTGACACATTTTATTCTTAAAAAGTGACATTTATATTTACCTGTTATTACAGGTCACTAACGGGTAATTATGCTTTGATGAACAAAATTGAAATGTTTATGGACTTAATTGCAACTTTAAAAAGTTTGAGACCCTAATTGATGCATATTTCACACATTTTACGCACGAAAGTGACATTTAAATTTACCTGGTATTACAGGTCACTAACAGGTAATTATGCCTTATAAACTAAATTTACATTTTCATGTACCTAATTGCAAAATTAAAATGTTTGAGGGCCTAATTGATTTTTCAGGTTAAGTTCGATGGCTTATTTGACACATTTTATTCTTAAAAAGTGACATTTATATTTACCTGTTATTACAGGTCACTAACGGGTAATTATGCTTTGATGAACAAAATTGAAATGTTTATGGACTTAATTGCAACTTTAAAAAGTTTGAGACCCTAATTGATGCATATTTCACACATTTTACGCACGAAAGTGACATTTAAATTTACCTGGTATTACAGGTCACTAAAAGGTAATTATGCCTTATAAACTAAATTTACATTTTCTTCACCTAATTTCAAAATTAAAATGTTTGAGGGCCTAATTGATTTTTCAGGTTAAGTTCGATGGCTTATTTGATACATTTTATTCTTAAAAAGTGACATTTATATTTACCTGTTATTACAGGTCACTAACGGGTAATTATGCTTTGATGAACTAAATTGACATGTTTATGGACTTAATTGCAACTTTAAAAAGTTTGAGAGCCTAATTGATGCATATTTGACACATTTTATGCAAAAAAGTGACATATAAATTTACCTGGTATTACAGGTCACTAACAGGTAATTATGCCTTATAAACTAAATTTACATTTTCATGTACCTAATTGCAAAATTAAAATGTTTGAGGGCCTAATTGATTTTTCAGGTTAAGTTCGATGGCTTATTTGATACATTTTATTCTTAAAAAGTGACATTTATATTTACCTGTTATTACAGGTCACTAAAGGGTAATTATGCTTTGATGAACTAAATTGACATGTTTATAGACTTAATTGCAACTTTAAAAAGTTTGAGAGCCTAATTGATGCCTATTTGACACATTTTATGCAAACAAAGTGACATTTAAAGGTACCTGGTATTACAGGTCACTAATAGCTAATTATGCTTTATAAACTAAATTTACATTTTCATGCACCTAATTTCAAAATTAAAATGTTTGAGGGCCTAATTGATTTTTCAGGTAAAGTTCGATGGCTAATTTGACACATTTTATTCTTAAAAATTGACATTTATATTTACCTGTTATTACAGGTCACTAACAGTAATTATACTTTGATGAACTAAATTGACATGTTTATGGACTTAATTGCAACTTTAAAAAGTTTGAGAGCCTAATTGATGCCTATTTGACACATTTTATGCAAACAAAGTGACATTTAAAGGTACCTGGTATTACAGGTCACTAATAGCTAATTATGCTTTATAAACTAAATTTACATTTTCATGCAACTAATTACAAAATTAAAATGTTTGAGGGCCTAATTGATTTTTCAGGTAAAGTTCGATGGCTAATTTGACACATTTTATTCTTAAAAAGTGACATTTATATTTACCTGTTATTACAGGTCACTAACGGGTAATTATGCTTTGATGAACTAAATTGACATGTTTATGGACTTAATTGCAACTTTAAAAAGTTTGAGAGCCTAATTGATGCCTATTTGACACATTTTATGCAAACAAAGTGACATTTAAAGTTACCTGGTATTACAGGTCACTAATAGGTAATTATGCCTTATAAACTAAATTTACATTTTCATGCACCTACTTACAGAATTAAAATGTTTGAGGGCCTAATTGATTTTTCAGGTAAAGTTCGATGGCTAATTTGACACATTTTATTCTTAAAAAGTGACATTTATATTTACCTGTTATTACAGGTCACTAACGGGTAATTATGCTTTGATGAACAAAATTGAAATGTTTATAGACTTAATTGCAACTTTAAAAAGTTTGAGACCCTAATTGATGCCTATTTGACACATTTTATGCAAAAAAACGTGACATTTAAATTTACCTGGGATTACAGGTCACTAACGGATAATTATGCTTTGATGAACTAAACTGACATGTTTATTTACTGAATTGCAACTTTAAAAAGGTTGAGAGACAAATTGGTGCCTATTTGACACATTTTATGCAAAAAAACGTGACATTTAAATTTACCTGGGATTACAGGTCACTAACGGATAATTATGCTTTGATGAACTAAACTGACATGTTTATTTACTGAATTGCAACTTTAAAAAGGTTGAGAGACAAATTGGTGCCTATTTGACACATTTTATGCAAAAAAACGTGACATTTAAATTTACCTGGGATTACAGGTCACTAACGGATAATTATGCTTTGATGAACTAAACTGACATGTTTATTTACTGAATTGCAACTTTAAAAAGGTTGAGAGACAAATTGGTGCCTATTTGACACATTTTATGCAAAAAAACGTGACATTTAAATTTACCTGGGATTACAGGTCACTAACGGATAATTATGCTTTGATGAACTAAACTGACATGTTTATTTACTGAATTGCAACTTTAAAAAGGTTGAGAGACAAATTGGTGCCTATTTGACACATTTTATGCAAAAAAACGTGACATTTAAATTTACCTGGGATTACAGGTCACTAACGGATAATTATGCTTTGATGAACTAAACTGACATGTTTATTTACTGAATTGCAACTTTAAAAAGGTTGAGAGACAAATTGGTGCCTATTTGACACATTTTATGCAAAAAAACGTGACATTTAAATTTACCTGGGATTACAGGTCACTAACGGATAATTATGCTTTGATGAACTAAACTGACATGTTTATTTACTGAATTGCAACTTTAAAAAGGTTGAGAGACAAATTGGTGCCTATTTGACACATTTTATGCAAAAAAACGTGACATTTAAATTTACCTGGGATTACAGGTCACTAACGGATAATTATGCTTTGATGAACTAAACTGACATGTTTATTTACTGAATTGCAACTTTAAAAAGGTTGAGAGACAAATTGGTGCCTATTTGACACATTTTATGCAAAAAAACGTGACATTTAAATTTACCTGGGATTACAGGTCACTAACGGATAATTATGCTTTGATGAACTAAACTGACATGTTTATTTACTGAATTGCAACTTTAAAAAGGTTGAGAGACAAATTGGTGCCTATTTGACACATTTTATGCAAAAAAACGTGACATTTAAATTTACCTGGGATTACAGGTCACTAACGGATAATTATGCTTTGATGAACTAAACTGACATGTTTATTTACTGAATTGCAACTTTAAAAAGGTTGAGAGACAAATTGGTGCCTATTTGACACATTTTATGCAAAAAAACGTGACATTTAAATTTACCTGGGATTACAGGTCACTAACGGATAATTATGCTTTGATGAACTAAACTGACATGTTTATTTACTGAATTGCAACTTTAAAAAGGTTGAGAGACAAATTGGTGCCTATTTGACACATTTTATGCAAAAAAACGTGACATTTAAATTTACCTGGGATTACAGGTCACTAACGGATAATTATGCTTTGATGAACTAAATTGGCATGTTTATGCTCCTAATCGCAACATTAAAAATTTTGAGGGCATAATTTATTATTCAGGTAAATTTGGATGGTTTATTAGACACATTTAATCCTAAAAAAGTGACATTTACATTTTACTAGTTAATACAGGTCACTAACGGGTAATTATGCCTTGATGAACAAAATTGACATGTTTATGTACTTAATTGCAACTTTAAAAAGTTTGAGAGCCTAATTGATGCCTATTTGACACATTTTATGCAAACAAAGTGACATTTAAAGTTACCTGGTATTACTGGTCACTAATAGGTAATTATGCTTTATAAACTAAATTTACATTTTCATGCACCTAATTACAAAATTAAAATGTTTGAGGGCCTAATTGATTTTTCAGGTTAAATTCGATGGCTTATTTGACACATTTTGTTCTGAAAAAGTGACATTTATATTTTACTTGTTATTACAGGTCACTAACGGGTAATTATGCTTTGATGAACTAAATTGACATATTTATTTACTTAATTGCAACTTTAAAAAGTTTGAGAACCTAATTGATGCCTATTTGACACATTTTATGCAAACAAAGTGACATTTAAAGTTACCTGGTATTACAGGTCACTAATAGGTAATTATGCATTATAAACTAAATTTACATTTTCATGCAACTAATTGCAAAATTAAAATGTTTGAGGGTCTAATTAATTTTTCAGGTTAAGTTCGATGGATTATTTGACACATTTTATTCTTAAAAAGTGACATTTATATTTACCTGTTATTACAGGTCACTAACGGGTAATTATGCCTTGATGAACAAAATTGAAATGTTTATGGACTTAATTGCAACTTTAAAAAGTTTGAGACCCTAATTGATGCATATTTCACACATTTTATGCACAAAAGTGACATTTAAATTTACCTGGTATTACAGGTCACTAACAGGTAATTATGCCTTATAAACTAAATTTACATTTTCTTCACCTAATTGCAAAATTAAAATGTTTGAGGGCCTAATTGATTTTTCAGGTTAAGTTCGATGGCTTATTTGATACATTTTATTCTTAAAAAGTGACATTTATATTTACCTGTTATTACAGGTCACTAACGGGTAATTATGCTTTGATGAACTAAATTGACATGTTTATGGACTTAATTGCAACTTTAAAAAGTTTGAGAGCCTAATTGATGCCTATTTGACACATTTTATGCAAACAAAGTGACATTTAAAGTTACCTGGTATTACAGGTCACTAATAGGTAATTATGCATTATAAACTAAATTTACATTTTAATGCAACTAATTGCAAAATTAAAATGTTTGAGGGTCAAATTGATTTTTCAGGTTAAGTTCGATGGCTTATTTGACACATTTTATTCTTAAAAAGTGACATTTATATTTACCTGTTATTACAGGTCACTAACGGGTAATTATGCTTTGATGAACTAAATTGACATGTTTATGGACTTAATTGCAACTTTAAAAAGTTTGAGAGCCTAATTGATGCCTATTTGACACATTTTATGCAAACAAAGTGACATTTAAAGTTACCTGGTATTACAGGTCACTAATAGGTAATTATGCCTTATAAACTAAATTTATATTTTCATGCACCTAATTACAAAATTAAAATGTTTGAGGGCCTAATTGATTTTTCAGGTAAAGTTCGATGGCTTATTTGACACATTTTATTCTTAAAAAGTGACATTTATATTTACCTGTTATTACAGGTCACTAACGGGTAATTATGCTTTGATGAACTAAATTGACATGTTTATGGACTTAATTGCAACTTTAAAAAGTTTGAGAGCCTAATTGATGCCTATTTGACACATTTTATGCAAACAAAGTGACATTTAAAGTTACCTGGTATTACAGGTTACTAATAGGTAATTATGCCTTATAAACTAAATTTACATTTTCTTCACCTAATTGCAAAATTAAAATGTTTGAGGGCCTAATTGATTTTTCAGGTTAAGATCGATGGCTTATTTGATACATTTTCTTCTTACCAAGTGACATTTATATTTACCGGGTAGTACAGGTCACTAACAGGTAATTATGCCTTATAAACTAAATTTATATTTTCATGCACCTAATTACAGAATTAAAATGTTTGAGGGTCTAATTGATTTTTCAGGTTAAGATCGATGGCTTATTTGATACATTTTCTTCTTACCAAGTGACATTTATATTTACCGGGTAGTACAGGTCACTAACAGGTAATTATGCCTTATAAACTAAATTTATATTTTCATGCACCTAATTACAGAATTAAAATGTTTGAGGGTCTAATTGATTTTTCAGGTTAAGATCGATGGCTTATTTGATACATTTTCTTCTTACCAAGTGACATTTATATTTACCGGGTAGTACAGGTCACTAACAGGTAATTATGCCTTATAAACTAAATTTATATTTTCATGCACCTAATTACAGAATTAAAATGTTTGAGGGTCTAATTGATTTTTCAGGTTAAGATCGATGGCTTATTTGATACATTTTCTTCTTACCAAGTGACATTTATATTTACCGGGTAGTACAGGTCACTAACAGGTAATTATGCCTTATGAACTAAATTTACATTTGCTTCACCTAATTGCAAAATTAAGATGTTTGAGGGCCTAATTGATTTTTCAGGTAAAGTTCGATGGCTTATTTGACACATTTTATTCTTAAAAAGTGACATTTATATTACCTGTTATTACAGGTCACTAACGGGTAATTATGCCTTGATGAACAAAATTGAAATGTTTATGGACTTAATTGCAACTTTAAAAAGTTTGAGACCCTAATTGATGCCTATTTGACACATTTTATGCAAACAAAGTGACATTTAAAGGTACCTGGTATTACAGGTCACTAACGGGTAATTATGCTTGGATGAACTAAATTGACATGGTTATGGACGTAATTGCAACTTTAAAAAGTTTGAGAGCCTAATTGATGCCTATTTGACACATTTTATGCAAACAAAGTGACATTTAAAGTTACCTGGTATTACAGGTCACTAATAGGTAATTATGCTTTATAAACTAAATTTACATTTTCATGCACCTAATTACAAAATTAAAATGTTTGAGGGCCTAATTGATTTTTCAGGTAAA